>NC_133648.1:53951846-54143072 GCF_009905375.1 Apium graveolens | reverse complement strand
CTCCCGAATCAAATAAAACGTTTGCACTGACTGAATTTAGAGAAAGGGTACCTGCTATCACATCTGAATCTTTCATAGCATCCTGAACTGTCATGTTGAAAGTCCTTGCAGTAGGTGGCTTATTAGAAGCAGCCTTGCTTGCTCCCGAAGCTGCTGGTTTGTTCATTGGGCATTCCCTCTTCCAATGACCCAGGCGTCCACACTGATGACAAGTGGTGGTTGGGCGGGTAATGGGGGTTGGCGAAGTGCACTTGTCCGAATAGTGACCCTCTCGACCACACTTGAAGCAGATTACCGGCTTTCCTTTACACTCCCCAGAATGCATCCTTCCACAAGTGTTACAGGCTGGCAATGGGGGTCGAGACTGGTTGGAATAGGACATTCTTGACTTCTGGCCACTCTGGCTCACATTCACGCTCATGGGCCGCTTAAACCCAGTGTTCTTTCCCGGTAGGGACACTGCTCCTCGATTAAATCTAGTTGGGAAGCTCCTTCCTGCTGAACCCCCACCCATGCTCATACTTTTCCTCTTTATTCCCTTCTTTTCTCTTTCCTTCTGCATCTGTTCACTTCCAGCTTCTACAATTATTGCCTTTTGCACCAGAGTGGCATAATCCGTAAGCTCAAGGATTGCCACCCTATTCTGAATCCACGGTTTCAGTCCCTGCTGAAACCTCCTAGCTTTCTTTTCCTCGATGCTCACAAACTCCGGCACAAACCTTGATAACTCAGTAAATTTCACTTCGTACTCTGCTACAGACAAGTTATTCTGCTTTAGCTCCAAGAACTTGAGCTCCATCTGGTTTTCCATAAACCTCGGGAAATACTTTTTCAGAAACAACTGACTGAATCTCTCCCAGGTTATAATAGCATCTGTCTTCATGTTTTTCTTGGCCTCCCACCAGTAGTTAGCTTCTCCTTTCAGAAGGTAGGTAGAAAATACAATCTTCTGTGCCTCATCGATACTCAGAATCTCAAAGGATTTCTCCATTTCCTTTAACCATGCCCTTGCCTCAACTGGGTCGGCTGATCCGTGGAACTCAGGGGGCTTAAGGGACTTAAAAGCCCTGAAAGAGTTTGCCACAACATTGTTATTTCCTTGAGGGGGTGGGTTGGGTTGACGTTCCAAGTTCTGTCTTAGGAGTTGCATGAACTGGCCCATGGGATCCATGCCTGGGTTTGGTACTGGTTGCTCAACCTCAGTTTCTCCTTCTTCAGCCTCTATCTCAAATCCCTCAACATCATATGTTTCCTCTTCCTCTTCATACAGGGAGTCATCCTGTTCCACATAATCCTCGTCTTCCTTTTCACTGTGTTCCTGGTTCCTATCATCCTGGTTATGGCTTCCCTGGTCCTCAGATCCAGGGTTCGCCCTAGTTCCAATCTTTCTTGGCGGCATGATACTGATAATAAAAAAAATTATTGGGAAATTCAACGTTAGGTCACAATCATATACAACAGTGTGCCTTGCACAGCTATAATGGGGAGAACGTATCTCACCATTCTATTACATTATCACAGTTCTAATAAGAAGTGCAGTAATAATAATGATAAAAACAGTGACCTCGTCACTAAGGAACTGAACCGAAAGGAAACAAATATATACATAATGCGAGAAATACATAGTTTGATCTGGTCAAAAGTACAACAGTGCTACAGCCATTTGTCCCAAAAGTGATACACAAGAGTCTATCTGTCTAGTCAGAAAAAGGGATGCTATATACAAGTCAACTATCCCGGAAAATTGGCTCTTACTAAGGCCTCGGCTAACTAGACAACTAGACTATCCCATCGTCGGTCCTGAATCACACACCGGAGCGGGTCAGCTCCCATACCCTTTCCATCGCACGACGGAAGATATAGTCGGCCTGCCGCCTGGAGATCCTACCATGCCTGTCCCCCTGGAGAGATCTGAGTCTCGCTCGGGACGTGAGCTCTATCCCCGTCAGCTCCCTCCTCAAGGATCGGGGTATAGCAGCCCTAGTCTCATAAGCTCGGGTACGCCTACCCGCCCTCTCCACATCCAACTCCCTCCCGGCCTCATCCAGTCGGGCCTCAGCAACAGCCAATCGGGTCCTCAGTACATCCTGAACATAGCCATGGGCTAACGAAGACTGCCTGTGGGAAGGGTCGAGAGGTGGTGAATTCGGAGCCGATGGGGGTGCCTCCTCAGTCTGCCTAGGCTCGGAAGTATGGGTCTCTGAGCTGTCATCATAGGGGATCCAAGATAGTGGTGGAGGGGTAGGAGCTCTGACCACCGGAAATGTGGGTAAAGAGGTACCAGCATACACTACCATAGGTCCGACACGCTTCTCAGCTACTGGGACCTCATCCGGGTCCTCCTCATCTGGAATAGCAATGACCTCTGTCTCTGACTCCTCTGAGGGGTCCTCCTAATCTGAAATAGCAATGACCTCCGTCTCTGACTCCTCTGAGGGGTCTTCCTCATCCTCCTCCATCTCAGGCTCCTCCTGATCCTCAACATCTAGCAGTGCCTCATCATGCTCACGCTCGAACATCTCAGGATCCTCTATCTCAGGCGCCTACACATTAAACGAGCTAAGTTACTATCATGATACTTATAAGGGTTCCCGTAAGGGTTTTAACTGTCAGCGCTACTTTAAGTAGTCCGGCCATGAACTTGGCAAGAGTTCTTATTATCTTTGTGAGTTTGTTATTATATCGTCGCATTATCTCTGAGGTTTATAACGCTTAGTTCTGATACCATTTCTGTAACACCCCCAGATCCGGTGTCGGGGATCCGGGTCGTCACGGTCTTTCTTTCCACAATATCACTTCACTTAATTAATAATAATTAACCTCATGCTGTGACCCCACACTAACACACACCACAACCCGTTATAGTCTCAGAGATGAAATTGAAATAAGTACAAGTCTTTGAATCCACAATTTAAAAGTTATTACAACCCAAAATGATTACTTAATAAGTTTACAATTAATTGCCATTATCTGCCACAAGTTATAATTATACATAATTGATTCTCAAAAGTAGATGGTCTGATCTACAGATAGATCTACCTCTGCAGCTATAGCAGCTATGATCTCAACGGGAAGGCGCGGGACGCTTCTCACGCTCTTGCGCTGGGTCTGCTTGAGTCTGGCCATCCTTTCTAACTGTTGTTGTGAGATGAAAAAATAAAGCAAGAGTGAGCATTACAGCTCGCAAGATAATATATAGTGTAATTAATAATGCAAGTATCTAATAGATAACTTACTGAAAACCTTTATCAAAAGTAAGATAATTACTTACTGGATATAAGCTTAAAGGAAGATGAAGTTACCAAATACTTCACTATACTTATATCATTTATAAGGCTACTTGAACTACCACTGTTCAAAGTATTATAGGTTTAAAAAAAAGTCATCCCATAGATGAGACCACAAGTTAAGACTTGAATAGATTCAATCTTTGAAATATTATTGAATGAAATAAAGTTACGAGATACTTTATTTAGTCCCGATATATATCCACATATATATCTCTTAAACATTTCCTGGAACCTCTGTTATGTAAAGTATGAACAGAGTTTGTAACATCCAATGAATTTTGGAAAGGAAAAGAATTTTGGCATAAACCCGATATCTTGCTGATCAGGCAAAGATACCAATAAGTAACCTTTTCTACTAGTAGATGGATGAATCCCCCACCGATCATCACCCTGGCCACATAAGGACCTTGTGCTGGACCGCCACCCGGCCTCTTACGCGTTGATGGACTGCCACCCAGCCACTTACACTTTGATAGACCGTACCCCGGCCTGTCGCTTATGCCGACTCAATTAGATGGGCTTACTTCCCGAACGTTGGGTAAGTAATCAATTCATTTGTTTTCTCAAAACAGCAACCACGTTGCGAATGTAAAATGCACCACAGAGCTGGATCCCCCAGGTTTTGAGCGAGTATTTAAATCCCCTTTGAAAGGAAGATCTTAAATATAAAAAAAATGAGTTTTGGGGTCCACTCTAACTTTAAAAATCATTTTGAAGACTCGAAAACATTTTTAAGAATGTTTGGAGTACTGCTGATTTATTAAAATAAATCAGTCCCGATATATTAGAAAATATCTGAATATTATTATTTAAATAATATTCTCATAAAGATAATCCTTATAAAAATAATCGAAGTAGAAGTTTTAAAACTTATACTTGAAATGGATATTAAATAACCAAAGATATACTTATATGAAAGTACTATCTTTATTTGAATAATCGAAAATAAGTTTGATTATCGAAACATTATTCTTTAATAAAATAAAGAATATTATTAAATAATAAGCGGAGTCATAATACCTCGAATGAATATTATAAATAATATTCATTAAATAAAATAAACGGAGTCATACATCCTCCAATGAATAACCAATTAATAATCATTAAATATAAAAAACAGAGTCATAAGTCCTCGAATGAATATTCAAATAATATTCATTAAATAAAATAAAGTTATCGAATAAACCTTATTCGATTAATAGTTTGGAAAACTATAACCATATATATATATATATAAAATCTACTCGGGATCCTCGACTCCCGATTTTAGAAAATGTTTTCACCTTTGGGTCCCTATACTAAGGGTATATGCAAATTACCGCTATCCTCTAGCATAGGTATTATCAACTGAACCAACAGATATATATGGCAAGAATATGAAACAGGCATGCATATGTACCATATCACATGCTACAATATATCGCAAGAATTTGCTAATAACAAATATGCATTTATCGCAAGATCATGCATATACACATATACATCATAACAACAGTTATAACGGGTAGAAAACTTGCCTGAGCGACTGGGGGTGATAAAAGGCTCGGGACGAGTCTGGTAACCTATAAACAACAAGTAAGTTGGAATTAAACCAAAGTCACTTGTAAATCTATACTTTAACTAACTTAGACTCTAACGCTTGTTTTGCGCTTACTGATTCTCTTAAGTCACTCGAGTACCCTCGGCTCCACCATTTTTAATAAATTAACCATTACGAGTTTTAAGGCGATTCTTTCGCGGGTGTCTTACCAACTTCCTAACACACTTACCATAATTGTTTCATACATTAATTAACCCTTTTTCGTCTTTAACCTATGTTTCAAAGTAAGGCGAGGGGAAAAGTTTCGTTCGCGAAACGCCGTTACTTGAAACGGTCGTTTCTCCTAAACCGTGCATCGGAATCGAACGAACTACATATCAAAACGAAGCTCGTAACATGAACTATCTAAACATGGCAATGGTCAAAATTTAGCAGGGAGTTCTCGGGTCCAAATGTTATGAACAAAAGTAGTCTAAAGTAAATCGGACATTACGACGGCTATGTTTACGCGATTACCCAAATTTTATATCACTCCAATTCATCACCAAACAACCCCCAATCCATTCATACAACCAAAGTCCATCCTTATTAAACCATAACATCCCCAATAAGTTCAATATTAACATTTATACTTATGCTTAAGCTTGAATTTAACTATACTTAAGTTCTTTTAACCAAAACAACAAGATTCACCATTCCATTTCACTACCACTCCAACCAAAACTCTAAACCACAAGAATTAAGCTACTATATCACCATAACAATCAAAATCATCTTATTATACAAAGGAATCTAGGGTTTGGAGATGATATACCTTTCTTGAAGTGGTGAGAGTAGCTAGGAAGCCATAAGAAGCCTTGAGAAGTCTTAGGAATGCTTGGATCTTAAAGGAAAACAAGAAAAAATCAAGTTAAAAACTTTGAAATCACTATTCATTATCTTATTCATTGATTTCTTGAAGAAGATTGAGAAAGAATTGAAGGCTTAAACTCATAAGATAGCCATAACTATGCATAAGGATGACTAGGGAATTATCTTACCAATTTAGGAAGTCTTGATCTTGAGTTTTGAAATTTGTTTCTCTTGGAAATGGCAAAAGCCGAGAGCAAGCCTTGGTGATGAAGAATAAAATTTTGTTTTGATGAGAAATGATTTGTTAGGCTTGGTGGATGAAATTAGATTTGTTTTGTTTTAGGTCAATTACCCATTTACCCTTGATTTTGTGTGGTTAATATTCCACCACATTTCCTTCCTTCCCATGTCATGCTTATGTCATGCTATGATGTCATCTTTCCCTCCTTGTCCTCTTCTCATTGGTTGGGTGACATCATCCTCTCTAATCCCTTTGATTAACTTCCTAATTGTTTGCCTAATGACCGCTGATCTGTTATACGGTTCGCTTAACTTTCGTTTTCGTTTATCGTTTGAGGGATCATACCCGGGATCTTATTACTTAGGTTCCCTTAACCTTTCTCAATATATTATATTCCTTTTATGATCCTCTCTTATAATCCTTTAATTTAAATCCTTTTTATCCTGTTACCTTATACTCAATTCTTTCCGTATCTAGTGGATTTCCGGGAAAAATCAAAGTGTTCGGAATTGGATTCTGACGATCTTTACATACACTTATATACCATATAGAGTACTAATAAAATCTCAGAATATCCATAACAGAACCCCTACATAGTGTGGCATGAAAAGTTTTCTCATTCAGCAAAAACACTATTCACAAGGGTTACAAAAAGTTCAAAATTTTGGGGGTTATTACAGTCTCCCCTCCTTAAAAGGATTCCGTCCCGGAATCAAATAGAAAACAAATGGGGGTACTTTTCTAGCATTGCGCTCTCTTGTTCCCAAGTTGATTCTTCTACATTATGATTTTTCCATAGTACTCTGACTAGCTTGATCACTTTGTTCCGAAGCACCTGCTCCTTCTTATCTATAATCCTTACTGGCTTCTCCACGTAAGTCAGATCTGGTTGCATATCCACCTGCTCGTACTCCACTATGTGTCTGGCATCCCGATGATACTTCCTTAGCATTGACACATGGAACACATTATGAACTTGTTGCAAGTTAGGGGGTAAGGCTAGCTCGTAAGCTAACTTTCCAATCCGTCTTAATATCTCAAAAGGTCCAATGTACCTTGGGCTTAGTACTCCTTTCTTTCCGAACCTCATTAATCCCTTCCAAGGGGATACCTTTAGCAGTACTAAGTCCCCGACTTCATATTCCTTGTCCTTTCGGGCTAGGTCTGCATACTGAACTTCATTCAAGACCTTCATCTTTCCATTAACGTAAAACTTCTTAAGGTAAACATACTGAACTGCGAATTAAATATTGTTTTTCGCATGGATCCTGCGGAGGGTTTCGATTTTTAAGATTTAAATTTACGTTTTTCGTTGTGTTTATGTGCTAAAAACCCTTCAATGGCATCAGAGCTACTTGCGAAAAGTTTTAATTCGTTTATGTGTTTAACCGTTTCCGATATATGAGCATGTACGTGATTCCCCATGATTTGATGTTGATATAATATCCTTGTATATGTATGGTTTTGAATATATGATATTCATGTGAGTTGTATAATCATAAGATGATTATGTAATCTGTATATATACTGATATATACATGATATATGTTTGTTCTAATTATGAGAATCATATTAGATACGGATTCTGAATTGGCTGCTGCAGATTTGCTTAAATCTGGGCCTGGTGTCCGAATTACGCAAACGAATACCCTATTCGATAGGTAAACGAGCGTCTGAATAAAACTGATAGCTAATTCTATCATCGACTTGTCTGTAAGGCGTTTGACGTCATTTACTTCCCGTAAACAGTGATTCTTGTTTTTCTGATTTGATTCTATTTTTTCTGATTTTTGTCATATTTCTTTTATGATTAGATCATGGATAATATGATATGTTAAGATCAGATTATGTGTTTTAACATGCTTTTATGTGTTGTATGAGCATGGTGGATGGTTATGGCCTTTCGACCTTAGTGTAATGGTTTTGGTTTTGGTTTTAAATACCACTTGCATGTCGTCAATATTTGTAATCATAAATCTCGAAAGTAACTCGAGTTATTCTTGTAAGTTCATTAGATTAATTTTACTTTCAATCATTTAATGTAATTGAAGACTCAAGAAGGCTATCCAATGAAGGTGATTCAAAGAAGAATACGAGGCATACAAGAAGTCTAAACAAACAAGAAGACTTATGTAATAAGTAGTTGTATTTATTTCCATCACCACATTAGATTGACCTTGATCTTTATCATGAGCTTGATAAAGATCACATAGGATGGGGCCATAACCAAACACATTTACTTTATTACACTTTACATATTGATGTATGAATGTATGTATAAAATAGTTAATGATGCATGCTTTAATTAGATTAATCATGCATGAATGTCTGTATTAGATATGTCACCCATGTCATGCCTAAATAAGATAAAACCTTTAATGACTCAAGATTTTAAAATTTACAAACAATTATGAGATTCTTGTGTTTATGAAATACGGAATGAAATACGAATCTTCTTTATTTCCGACATTGGGCGATTTTGCCAATAACGGGTTCATAGAACTTGTAAGGCTGTGGGTTTTAAGCGAGACCGATGTGACTCCTCCACTACCTGGAAATCAAACCATTGACGAGTGTTGATTTGAAGTATTTTATTCAAGGAAAAATTGGGAATCTCTTTATGATGGGATCATGATCGTTATAATACTAACAAAACCCTACTGTTTATATTAAGTTATTTAGATGCCTTCCAATATGTCCAACGCGTTAACCCCTAGATCGATAAGGAGTGGGTTCGCTCAAGAGAAGTACTCCCATCTATCATGGGACGACGTGTTGAAGTATATGATACTTTTTAGACCTTTGGGTTTTAACTTAACTAAGTTACCACAATAGGATTGTGAACTTAGAGGCATAGAGTTTGGTGAGATTTATTGGATAAATAAGAATAAATGTTATTCCACTAAACTATCCGAGAGTTATATAGTTGATATAATTGACTAATGTTGTCTACCTTATTAAATCATGTTTTAGGAGTAAAGCCAAAGCTGAACTAAAATGTTGTGAAAATTTGGATATTGGCTCACTAGAAAGTATATAGAAGATACTCTTTCCGAATTAATAGTTAGGGCTTTGATAAAATAGTGGGAGATAAATATTTTAAATATATATGAATAGTCACTTGAACATAATTTAATAATCATCTGTAAACTAATTTATCTTATGCATTTTAAACATTGTAGATATCAAATGGCAATCAATTCAAACAACTTCTATGTGCGATCAGTCCTTGAGAAGGACAAGATGATAGGAACAAACTTCCTTGACTGGCAGAGGAACTTGAGGATTGTCCTCAAACAAGAGCGCAAGCTCTATTTCATAGATATCCCTCACCCTGCACCTCTCCCTGAAGGAGCATCCCGTGCTCAACAAAATGTTTATAAGAAACATATTGATGATGACACGGATGTTCAATGTCTCATGTTAGTGACCATGAGTGCTGAACTTCAGAAATAACATGAGAATATGGATTCTTACGATATGATTGAGCACCTTAAACGTATGTTTGAAGGACAGACTCGTCAGGAGAGGTTTGATACTTTCAAATCGTTGCATGCATGTAAGCAGGGAGAACGTTATCCGGTTGAACCGCATGTTCTAAGGATGATTGGGTATATTGAGTACCTTGCCAAGTTGGGTGCCCCGATTGCTGTGGAGCACCAGATTGACCTAATTTTGCAATCTTTAAACAACACCTATTCTCAATTTGTGATAAATTACAATATGAATGAGATAGATAAGAACCCCACCGAACTGTTGGCTATGTTAAAAACTGCTGAGACCAACATTCAGAAGGCATCCCCTGCTGCCATGTTGATGGTGAATAAGGGGAAGGCCAAAGGAAAAGGTAAATGGAAAGGAAAGAGGAAGATGGGATCTAAATCGAATGCCAATCCGAAACCTGATCCGACCAAAGCTTTGAAGCCTAAAGGTGGTGTTCCAAAGGTTGGTAATTGTCACTATTGCAAGAAACTAGGTCATTGGAAGAGGAACTGTCATGCTTATTTGGAGGATCTGAAGAAGAAGTCTGTTATTACTGCTTCTGATTCAGGTATTTATGTTATAGAAGTCAATTTGTCTACTTCTACATCTTGGGTATTAGATACTGGATGTGGTTCTCACATTTGTATAAATGTGCAGGAACTACAGGGAAGTAGGACATTGGTGAAGGGAGAACTCAACCTACGAGTTGGCAATGGAGCAAAGGTTGCTGATTTAGCTGTAGGGACTTATCGTTTATCATTGCCCACTGGGCTTGTTTTAAAACTAGATAACTGTTTTTTCGTGCCTGCGATTTGCAGAAACATTATTTCGGTTTCTTGTTTGAACAAGAAAGGTTTTTCGTTTTTGATTCAGAACAATAGTTGTTCTTTTTCATTCAATAATGTTACCTACGGGGTTGCACGTTTGTTTAATGGTTTATATATTCTTGATATAGATACTCCTGTCTATAACATAAATAATGATAATAAACGTATTAAGATGAAAGACTCAAATCAAACATACCTTTGGCATTGTCGTTTAGGTCACATAAATGAGAAACGCATTTCCAAATTACATAAAGATGGTTACTTGGATAAGTTTGATTTTGAATCATACAAAGAATGCAAATCTTGTCTCATTGGCAAAATGGCTAAAGCTCCTTTTACCGGACAAGGTGAAAGGGCCACCGAATGATTAAGACTTGTACATAGTGATGTATGTGGTCCAATGCGTACGATGGAAAGATGTGGCTTTTACTACTTCATTACTTTTACTGATGATTTCAGTAGATATGGATATTTGTATCTTTTAAAGAAAAAATTCGATTCTTTTGAAAAGTTCAAAGAAGACAAGGCTGGGGTGGAAAAGCAAACAGGGGAAAGTATAAAAGTTCTACGATCAGATCGTGGAGGAGAATACTTAAGCCTCGAGTTTAAAGGTTTCTTGAAGGAGTGTGGTATCGTATCACAACTACTCCTCCTGAAACGCCTCAATAAAATGCAGTTTCTGAGAGGAGAAATCGTACCTTGTTGGACATGGTGCGATCGATGATGAGTCTAGCAGATCTTCAATAAGTTTCTGGGGTTATTCTCTAGAAACGGCTACATATACACTAAACCGAGTTCCAACTAAATCGGTTCAAAAGAGTCCATATGAGATATGGACTGAGAAACGTCACAACATGTCTTTAATGAAAGTATGGGGATGCGAAGCGTTTGTGAAATGCTTGGTGTCTGACAAGCTGGGACCAAAATTGGATAAATGTTATTTTATGGGATATCCTAAAGAAACTAAAGGGTATAGTTTCTATAATCCTACCGCGAACAAAGTGTTTGTTGCTCGAACCGCTGTATTTCTTGAAAGAGAGTTACTTTCAAAGAAAATTAGTGGGAGGACTATAGATCTCGATGAAGATCGAGTTGTACAAAATAATATTGAACCAGAGTTGGAAAATGGGCAGGAAGTACATCAAGATGTTCCTGCTCCGGAAACACAGGTTGTTCGTAGATCTAGTTGGGCTCGTCATGAGCCAGAGAGATATTATGGATTTCTCTTGACTCAAGATGATGATGTAATGCTCATAGATAATGATGAGCCTCTTCCTACCAAGATGCTATGAATAGTCCAGACTCCGAGAGATGGCTAGAGGCCATGAAATCCGAAATGGAATCCATGTATCAAAATAAAGTATGGACTTTAGTTGGTCCACCTGAAGGGGTAAAACCTATAGGATGCAAGTGGGTTTCAAGAAGAAAACTGACATGGATGGTAAAGTACAAACCTATAAAGCGCGACTGGTGGCAAAAGGTTTTAAACAAGTTCATGGTATAGACTATGATGAGACCTTTTCACCAGTTTCTATGGTCAAGTCCATCAGGATTTTTCTAGCAATAGCTGCTTACTATGACTATGAGATTTGGAAAATGGATGTCAAAACCGCTTTCTTAAATGGGAGCCTTAAAGAGGATGTATACATGATACAACCTGAGGGTTTTGTCGATCCCAAGTTTCCTAAGATGGTCTGTTAGTTGCTTCGATCTATTTATGGATTGAAGCAAGCCTCAAGGAGATGGAATCGTCGTTTTGATGAAACAGTCAAAGAATTTGGCTTTATTCAAAAATGAAGATGAACCATGTGTTTACAAGAAGGTTAGTGGGAGCCATGTGGCATTCCTAGTACTATATGTAGATGACATATTACTAATAGGGAATGACATACCTTCTCTACAAGTTGTTAAGACTAGGTTGGGAAATAGATTCTCGATGAAGGACTTAGGCGATGCTACCTATATATTAGAGATCAAGATCTATCGAAATAGATCAAGGAAATTAATCGGCCTAAGTCAGAGTACATACATTGACAAAGTATTGCATCATTTCGGAATGCAAGAGGCAAAAAGAGGATATGTCCCAATGTCTCATGGGATATTGATCTCAAAAGATAACTTCCCTAAATCATTAGATGATAAGGGTCGTATGAGCAAAGTTCCATATGCTTCGGAAATTGGATCTATAATATATGCGATGATATGTACTCGTCCTGATGTTTCGTATGCCTTGAGCATGATGAGCAGATACTAGTCTAATCTTGGTGAAGGTCACTGGACAACTGTCAAGAATATTCTTAAGTACTTGAAAAGGACTAAAGATTCATTCTTGGTGTATGGAGGAGATGAGAAGCTGGTTGTAAAGGGTTACACTGATGCCAGTTTTCAGACAGACAGAGACGATTCAGTATCTCAGTCAGATTTTGTGTTTTGCTTTAATGGAGGTACTATAAGCTGGAAGAGTTCAAAGCAAGAGACAGTAGCTGATTCTATAATAGAAGCTGAGTATATTGCTGCCAGTGAAGCAGTCAAAGAGGCTGTTTGGATACAGAGATTCATAACGGGACGTGGTGTGGTTCCATCGATCACAAATCTAGTTGATCTTTACTGTGATAATAATGGAGCCATCGCACAGGCTAAAGAACCAAGGTCCCATTCCCGGGCAAAGCATATACTTAGGAGATATCACCTCCTTCGAGAGATTAATAAAAGAGGAGATATACATATATGTAAAGTGCATACTGATGATAATGTTGCAGACCCACTGATTAAGGCTTTGTCGCAGCAAAAGCACGAAGGTCATACTAGTTCCATGGGTATTAGATACATGGGTGATTGGCTCTAGTGCAAGTGGGAGATTGTTAGTGTTTGTGCCCTAGAGACAACACTATTATGTTTATATTATAAAATATTTGGATTATTAATTATAATTATATGGATTATTCTTCAGTAATTTATTATATCTTTATTTTCTGCGATAAGATGTTAGATTAATAAATGTCCATGGAATATGATATATAAATCTATATCTCTAAGTACGTGACTTAGAAATGAGATTATGAGAATAATATTGATATTCCTAAAGGTCCCGAGTCAAGTATTATTGTTAAGGGACGATAATAAATACATTGAGACTAGTGTGTTTGTTGGCTGATGATCACATCTCATTGATCATAGGTATGGTGATACTAATGTCAAAACACAGGCACATGTATTAAATACATGGTGCTGAATTGACCCGTTGTGAGATACTACATGTTTATAGTGTTATAAGTTAATCTCACAGTGATAATGATGTATTGGTCCTTTGACCTGAAATCATTATATTTCTATACGAGAATTATTATACTTTGATACTATTAAAAGTTATCCTTGATCGGGTAATAATAAAAGTAGACATTGGGTACATTATGAATCGTATGAGAAATATGAATGATCTAGATGGGATTTAACCCTCCTTTATTAAAGGAGTGATATTATCGGCCTTTTGATTGAGTAAGACTATAAAATGCATGGTCGTGCTCAAATACTGATTTGTTTAATAGTTTACTCATTGATCAAGAAAAGAAGGATTGAACGTTAGGATGACACAATGCCTCGAGTTTGATCTATAATATAAGGCTAAAGGGATTATATTACATTGTACATTATTCACGAAAGGTTTAACTGATCACCGATTTAATTATTATTACTTGGGTAACAATGATGTATTACTAGATGCCGCTCATTGTTTATGATTTTAAATTAGATTTAAAATTGTTGCCAACGTAATAATAACCTAAAGGGTCGCACAAAGAATGATTGGAGGATTATTAAATTTAAATTTGGATTTAAATTAAATGTAAGTAATTCGAATTATTTGTTATTAATTAAGTGTGACTTAATTAATTAAATAAATAGGAAATTCAAATTTAATATTAAATCTGAAATTAAGTTATTGGATGATTAAGTGAGACTTAATAATACAATAATTAGAATTTTGAATTTAATAATAATATTAACTCTAAAATTCAGTTTAGGGTTGGAGGCCCATTAACTCTTGCCTATATAATATCTTTTTCTAATAGAATTGGGCTTACGCGTTTTATTTGATAAAATATAAACCCTAGCAGCTTGAAGAGAGATAGAGAGAGCAAGAAGGCGGCCTCAAGAACGTGCTAGTACACACCCATCCTCCGGGCGATCATTTGTTTGGATACCTTCAAGGCGTAGATCGTTCCAGCGACGGGCTACGTGGTGATCATTCAAGACCCTCATCTTTCCATTAACGTAAAGTTTCTTAAGGTAAACATACTGAATTACGAATTAAATATTGTTTTCGCATGGATCCTGCGGAGGGTTTCGATTTTTAAGATTTAAATTTACGTTTTTCGTTGCGTTTATGTGCTAAAAACCCTTCAGATATAACCATTCATGTGACGGCCTTAACTCTGGGGTTAGGAGTTGACGTCACCCGCAATAATAATAATAACATAATATAATCCAAAGCATTAATTATACATAACCATGACCCCAGAGGAGGCAACTCAACAGACCATCTGTGGTCCCACACAACCATCTCAGAGGATACTGACGCGAAAGGAACTGGAACTCTGCCCTGACTACCGCGCAAGAATCTCCTAGGAATCTGCAATACATATAACATATTCTGCAAGGGTGAGCAATTGCTTGTTCAGTAGCACCACTATATGAATAACGAGTAAAACAGTTAAAATAAAGCAGTTATAGGAACATAATTCATAATGAAAATCAGAGATAACTGGATATCACTAACTAGCATGCTTTATTAAAACAACATAGTAGTGTGCTGTGTAAATACTAGAGTCCAATTTTAGCATGCTAATCATTTTTATAAAACCGCTGTATCAACTACTTATGCTCTTATATAAATCATAAATCCCAATCAGATACATAGCGGATATGTGAAGACAGCTGATCAGGCTATCAATACCAGACGGCTCTAACTGCCATCCCATTTACCTGTTCCGGAACTCAGAGACTAGCTAGGTCTCTGACCTGCTGGACTAATCGGTTTTATAGTGCGCGCAACCGAATTAGCCTCTTACGCCACCTCAATAGGCCTACTCTGGCCCTAATGTATCCCATATCTGACCGTTTTATCCAGTTTTCAAAACACTTGTACCTATCTCATTTTTAAAATCATTTATTTAACCATTACACATATAAAATCCAGTTCGCAAATCATTCCATTCGAGATAGGTACCTTTCGAAGTTACTTTTCCCCAAAATAATTTAAAAATAGTGATTTATAACTACAGGGGATACGTAACTTAAAACGTTTATGTTCCATTACGAGAATACAACATTTAGCTATTCACATGCACTGAACCATAAAAGAATGGTCAGGGGTACTTGCCTTGCAGAGCTTTACAACTATCACTGACTGATTTTGGATAGACTTGAACGTTCGGGCTCTCGTGGAAAAATGACTGTCTCACTAGAAGACATCACTGCTTCTTAGCAATCTATCTCAAGATAGTATCCAGGACTCTCAAGGTTCTTCGCTTGGGAACCTCGAGGCACTTGTCGACTGTGTTAGATATATTTGATAATGTCATGGCTAATATGTTTTATGTTTAGATTTCAGATCTTATTTGAACAGGACAAATCAGTACTTAACTGATCAGTACTTATACTGGACGTCAGGACTTAAGGGATATCAGTACTTATGTTATCAGGAGATAAGCATCAGGAGATAGATATCAGAACTTAAGTGCTGAAGGACGATCAGATAAGGACAGTAGCTGATTAAAGTTAAGAAGATCAAGATAAACATAAGAAGAGATATGCATGAAGAAGGAATTCCATAAAGAATGGAATACTTGGAAGAAAAGATATCTGATTGATATATATTAGGAAGCAGAATTATATTCCATATCAATTAGCGATTATCTTGTAACTGTGTAATATATAAACACAGACATAGGGTTTACACTATAAGTGTTATCATTATCGAGAATATTATTTACTGTAACCCTAGCAGCTCTCGTGATATTTTGTTCATCACTGAGAGATAACAGTTCCAGATTGTAACAGAGTTTATTGTTTCAATAAAGTTTGTTTTCTGTTACATAAGTTCTTGAAGTTTGATTTGATTGTAATAAACACTGTATTCACCCCCTCTATAGTGAAAGTGTGACCTAACAAGTGGTATCAGAGCTTGCTGTTAACACACATACAGTTAAAGATCCAAACACAATCATGTCTGACACAGAAACTCCAACTAAGCCTGCCAAAACTGAGGAATCATCAAAGACATTAATTCAGAGTCGATATGAGACCATCAGAGTTCCCATACTGAGACCATCTGAATATCCCATATGGAAGGTAAGGATGACCATGTTTCTGGAAGCAACAGATCCAGAATACCTTGATAGAATCAAGGAAGGGCCTCACAAACCTACCAAGCTCGCTGTTGTAATTGCAGGAGAAGCAGCAAAGACCGTACCAAAGGAAAAGAGTGATTATACTGCTGAAGATATAGCATCTATTGCTAAGGATGCCAAGGTACGACACTTACTGCATAGTGCCATTGATAATGTAATGTCAAACAGGGTAATCAACTGCAAGACTGCCAAGGAGATATGGGATGCACTGGAGACAAGGTGTCAAGGAACTGAAACAGTTAAGAAGAACAGGAAGACAATACTCACTCAAGAGTATGAACATTTTGACTCAAAATCGAATGAGTCATTGAATAATTTATATGATAGATTTGTCAAACTTTTGAATGATTTGTCATTGGTTGATAAAGAGTATGATCTTGAAGATACCAACCTAAAATTCCTGTTAGCTCTTCCTGAATTCTGGGATTTGAAGGCAACAACAATAAGAGACAACTACAATCTTGATGAAACAACTCTTGATGAAATCTATGGAATGCTCAAGACTCATGAACTTGAGATGGAACAAAGAAGCAAGAGGAAAGCAGGAAAGTCAAGGACAGTTGCTCTCAAGGCTGAAGAGGAATCCCCAAAGCACCTTCCTCAAAGAAAGACAAGGGTAAAGCTCTTTTCATAAAGTCTGATACTGAGTCATCAAGTTCTGAGAGTGATGATGACTCAGATTCTGAAAGCTTGCCTGAAACTGATGCTGATGAGGAGATGATGAAGCTGTGTGCTCTTATGGTAAAAGGAATCACAAAGATTGCATACAGGAAGTTCAGGAAGGGAAAGAAGTTTTCCAGGAAAGGCATAAGTTCTGATAAGAAGAATTTCAGAAGATCTGAAGGAAGAGGAGGAAAGTCTGACAGAGGAGATTACGCCAATGTTAAATGTTATAATTGTGGTGAGAAAGGCCACATATCTCCTGATTGCAAGAAGACCAAGAGTGACAAAGGCAAAGCTCTTGTCACAAAGCAGAAAAGCTGGACAGACACCTCAGACTCTGAAAGTGAGGAGAACTATGCATTGATGGCAAATGCTGATAAATCAAGTTCTGAGAGCAGTTCTGAAGCTGCTGAAACAAAGGGCAACAGGAAAAATATTTTAGTTCTGGACAGTGGATGTTCAGGACATATGACTGGAAATAAGGCCCTGCTATCAGACTTTGTGGAGAAAGCTGGCCCAAGTGTTTCTTATGGAGATGGCAACATTGGAAAAACTTTGGGATATGGCAATATCAATCTTGGGAATGTCATCATTAAAGATGTAGCTCTGGTCTCAGGACTTAAACACAACTTACTGAGTATAAGTCAAATCTGTGACAGAGGTTATCATGTTGATTTCTTTGCAGAACATTGTGAAATAGTTAGTAAATCTAAAGCAAAAGTTGTTCTGAAGGGATTCAGGCGTGGTAACATTTATGAAGCTAAGCTTTCAACAAGTTCTGATGGTTCTGCAATCTGTTTAGTGAGTAGAGCCTCAATTGAAGAAAGCTGGAATTGGCACAAGAAACTCTCTCATTTAAACTTCAACAAGATAAATGAACTGATCAAGAAAGATCTTGTGAGAGGACTGCCAAAATCAGTGTTTGCTCCTGATGGTCTTTGTGACTCATGTCAGAAGGCCAAACAAAGAAAATCTTCATTCAAGAGCAAGACTGAATCATCAATTCTTGAGCCTTATTATCTACTTCATGTTGATCTATTTGGTCCAGTGAATGTCATGTCTATTGCAAAGAAGAAATATGCGTTGGTCATAGTAGATGAGTTCACCAGATACACATGGGTGTATTTCTTGCACACAAAAAGTGAAACTGCATCTATCCTGATTGATCATGTCAAACATCTGGATAAATTGTTCAAAGATTCTGTGAAAATTTTGAGGAGTGATAATGGCACTGAATTCAAGAATATGATAATGGAAGAGTTCTGCAAAAATCATGGAATAAAGCAGGAATTTTCTGCTCCTGGAACTCCACAGAAAAATGGAGTTGTTGAAAGGAAGAATAGAACTCTCATTGAAGCTGCACGAACAATGCTTGAAGAAGCAAAGCTTCCAACCTATTTCTGGGCTGAAGCTGTGCAGACTGCTTGTTTTACAAAATGCAACACTCATTAACAAGCATGGAAAAACACCATATGAGATGGTGAAGAACAAGAAGCCAAATCTGAAATACTTTCATGTATTTGGATGTAAGTGTTTTGTTCTCAAGACTCATCCTGAACAGCTATCCAAGTTTGATCTAAAAGCTGATGAGGGAATCTTTGTTGGATATCCACTTTCCACAAAAGCCTTCAGAGTCTATAATTTGAGAACAAAAGTGGTCATGGAATCTATCAATGTCTCTTTTGATGACAAGAAGATCACTGGACTTGAAGATTGCATTGATCATGATCAGCTGAGATTTGAAAATGAAGATTCATATTCTGATACCTTAAATCCTGACAGTCTAAGTTCTAATACTGTAAACTCTGATGGATTAAACTCTGATGTTATTGAAACTGTGGTGACTACGTCAAAGGAAGATGCACCAATGCAGGGGGAGCATACTCAAGATATTATCACATCTCAAGAAGCATCAGAACATACATCTGGCTCTTCAAGTTCTGATTCGTCAAGTTCTGATAAGCCAAGTACTGACAGTGCTGAAAATCTAAATGCTGAAGGATCCAACTCAGAGAGCATAGTTTCAGGGGGAGCATCAGAAAATGAAAACGAAGACAGCATGAATCATGGGGGAGCATCCAGTTCTAGAGAAAACCTTCCATCTTCAAGGAAGTGGACAAAATCACATACACCTGATTTGATAATTGGAAATCCTGATGCAGGTGTCAGAACTAGAACAGGTACTTCGAATGAATGTCTTTACAATTCTTTTCTCTCTCAGTCTGAGCCAAAGAAAGTGGAAGAAGCTCTTCAAGATGCTGATTGGGTGCAAGCAATGCAGGAAGAGTTGAATGAATTTGAAAGAAACAAAGTCTGGACCTTAGTGCCAAGACCTAAGAATAGATCTTTTGTTGGTACAAAATGGGTATTCAGAAACAAAACTGACAGTGATGGCATAATTGTAAGGAACAAGGCAAGGCTGGTTGCAAAAGGATATTCTCAACAGGAGGGAATTGACTATGATGAAACATTTGCGCCAGTTGCTAGGTTAGAAGCCATAAGGATATTCATGGCTTATGCTGCTCACAAAAAGTTTACTGTCTTTCAAATGGATGTGAAAAGTGCTTTTCTCAATGGAGAATTGGAGGAGGAAGTATATGTTGAACAACCTCCAGGCTTTGTAGATTCCAAACATCCAGATTATGTCTACAGGCTTGATAAAGCACTTTATGGACTTAAGCAAGCTCCTAGAGCATGGTATGATACTTTAGCTCAGTTTCTTCTGGAAAGTGGATTCAATAGAGGAACTATTGACAAAACACTATTCTATCTCAACCATGGCAAGGACTTACTTTTGGTCCAGATTTATGTTGATGATATCATCTTTGGGTCTCCAAATGACAAACTTTGCAAAAAGTTTGCCAAACTAATGCAGTCAAGATATCAGATGAGTATGATGGGAGAACTTAGTTATTTTCTGGGCCTTCCAGTCAAGCAGAGTGAAGAAGGCACTTTTATTTGTCAATCTAAGTACACCAGAAACTTGTTGAAGAAATTTGGAATGCAAGACTGTTCAAGTGCATCCACTCCCATGGCCACTGCAACAAAACTGGATAAGGATACTGGTAATTCAGTAGATATTACTGATTACAGAGGTATGATTGGCTCACTTCTCTATCTAACTACTTATAGACCAGATATCATGTTTGCTACCTGTCTTTGTGCAAGATTTCAAGCAGATCCAAGAGAACCTCACTTAACAGCTGTAAAAAGAATCTTTAAGTATCTTAAAGGAACAGCTGATCTAGGATTATGGTATCCTAGAGAATCAGATTTTAAATTAATAGGTTACTCAGATGCAGAAATTGCAAGTCACAGGATAAGTTCTGATACTGGGAAGAGAATAAGTTCTGATACTGGTAAAAGAATAAATTCTGATGAACTTCTAGATCTTGATGAAGAAATGTCAAGACAGTTATTTCTTCAAGAAAATCCAGGAATGGACTTGGAAAGTTTAAAGGAAGAAGAAGCTAGACTTAAATCAAAGAAAGCCACATCTAAATCTGAAGCTTCTGGTAAAAAGTCACTTCCAAAACTGAAAGGTATTGTGATTAAAGAAAAGGCACAAACTGAAGCAACATTTGCTAAATCACAACCAAAGATAGATCCAAGATCCAAGGGTAAAGAAAAGGTTGGTGAACCTGTTAAAGTTTATGTACCTCCTGAAGATGAAGAAATTACTGATGACAAAGATAATCTTGCTCTGACTTCAAGAAAAGTTCTTAAAACAACCTCTGACATGGCTCAAGTTGTTCAGAGTCAAGAAATTGTAAGTTCTGATATTCAAAAGAAGCAAGTAACCTCTGACACAGCTCAAGTTAACTTGATATCAGAAGGAAGATCAAAAACACTCATACCAGGATTCACTAAGGCAAAACAAACTCAATCTTTGAAGACTACTGCAAGTCGTTTTGAAGCTAGAGTAGTTACTGGAAAGGAAGCAAGAGATAAAACTGGATTGGGAAGTGCTGATGAAAGAAGAGTACACAACACTACCAATGATCCAACTTCCTTGAGTGAACCAGGTATTGGAGCAACTCCTGAAAGATTGAATCAATTGGAATCTGTACAAATGGTTTACCATACCTACTTGAAGGAACACATCTTGTTGTATTTCATGACAGATGGTAGGGTTTATCATATAAGACAAAATGCCATTCCATTGAAGTATTTTGAAGAATTGGAGCATGTATTATTCTTACTTCAAGTGGATAACAGATTGACAGGGACTGCTGCAAACTATTTGAAAGAACAGATTCAGAGACAGAAAAGACTTTATTCTGTTAAGTCTGACAGCATATATGTTCCAAAGTACAGAAATCATAATGGTGATATTGTTGATATGAAGCCTAATACTGCACAGATCAGAACATATCTTGGTATTAAGGGGCTTGAATTTAATCTAGAGTCTGACAAAGCTTATGTCATAAGACTAGATCAGGAGTTGAGAAAAGCAAAGATTAATGATCTCAGAGCTGCAATATTTCAAACTGGTGAAGATACTGCAGAGCTTAAAGATGTCAAACGGAGAATGATTGATGAACTCAGATATGCTGAGAAATGTTTGTTGAAGAATTATCTCAGAACAACTCCTGACATCAGAGAGATCAGAAAATGATGAAGCCAAGTCGAAGATCTACAACTACTTAAATTCTGATGTGTATACAGACTAAAGTTGTTATCAGAAGTTGAATTGGTAAAAGCTTTAAGGACTGTAAGTTGTAGTTATCTTGTCTAATTCTCATGCATTTGTACTTAATGTTTTTGACATCATCAAATATCTGTTAAACTTGTATATTTTGCTAATTTACAAGTTGGGGGAGATTGTTAGATATATTTGATAATGTCATGGCTAATATGTTTTATGTTTAGATTTCAGATCTTATTTGAACAGGACAAATCAGTACTTAACTGATCAGTACTTATACTGGACGTCAGGACTTAAGGGATATCAGTACTTATGTTATCAGGAGATAAGCATCAGGAGATAGATATCAGAACTTAAGTGCTGAAGGACGATCAGATAAGGACAGTAGCTGATTAAAGTTAAGAAGATCAAGATAAACATAAGAAGAGATATGCATGAAGAAGGAATTCCATAAAGAATGGAATACTTGGAAGAAAAGATATCTGATTGATATATATTAGGAAGCAGAATTATATTCCATATCAATTAGCGATTATCTTGTAACTGTGTAATATATAAACACAGACATAGGGTTTACACTATAAGTGTTATCATTATCGAGAATATTATTTACTGTAACCCTAGCAGCTCTCGTGATATTTTGTTCATCACTGAGAGATAACAGTTCCAGATTGTAACAGAGTTTATTGTTTCAATAAAGTTTGTTTTCTGTTACATAAGTTCTTGAAGTTTGATTTGATTGTAATAAACACTGTATTCACCCCCTCTACAGTGAAAGTGTGACCTAACAGACTGATCACTAGATTATCTTAATTCGATCTCAATTCTTGAGTCCTTCGACCAGAACCTACAGAGCCGAAATACCCTACGTTAGACGTCTAGGCATGCTTGACATATCCTCAATAACACGTCTACCCATTCGATATCAAATCACGACTCGTACTTATATATATTATTACAATACACACACCCACTTAGGGTTCACATTATCGAAAATAGGTTCGGTGTTCGTTTTTGGAAAAATACGTATACTCGTCATTTTACAAAATTAGAGTTACTACTCTTTTTTTTAGCATAATAGTTCGCTACCACATACAATCAAATTTTTGTATACAACATCTATATACGTTTATATATACTCGTTAGACGGCCCGATAATTACTGGATACGCTCCCGTGCTTTCGTAATTCGATTTCCCGGAAATCGGGCATCAGTTCCTTTATTTATCGGACTAACCCGTCGAACACTATCGACGTCAATCACAACAATCAACCCGTCAAGCCAGCAATCAATCCAATAATCAATCCCATAATTACACACCAAATTACGTGCTCGACTTTAATATATAATAATTAATTTTCGTACCGAAAATAATTTTACGTACTAATTATTATTTATATCATTTTAGGATTCAGAATGATTCATCAGGGTCCAACGTTGACTCACCGAAGTTCATCGTCAACGGCGGTAAAATTTACGGGTACCCGATTAATTTCGGGTTTCCATCATAAATTCTACCAATTATTTTAAAGATCATTTCCAACATGAATAATTAATATCACGAATATTAATCAATAATTCCCTGCAATTAAAAGGAATTAAAATTAAAATTTGCAATAATTCAACCCAACAGAACATGAACGGCCCAACAAGGCCCAAACCACCAGCTTAACAGTCACCCAACTGCAAGGCCCAACAAAGAAACCGAGGCCCGAATGAACAGGCCCAACAGAGAAACCACAGAGCAGCAACCGCAGCACACACGACCATGCGCCGCCCACACACACATACATAACACAGTTACACACAGCACAACACACACAACACAGCACATATGCACACACAGGGCACACACACACACACATATATATATATATATATATGTATACCAACTGAGCAAAAATCGAACCAAGCCAAACTGAAAAACAGCGGCGGCTCACCGGAAAAACAAGCCGGAAAGAAACAGGAAGAGGAACGAAGTCCAGGGAAGCAAAAGGAAGAAAATGATAGCCGAGAAAAAGAAAGAGTCGAGCAAAACCAGAAACAATCGAGAGAGAGAACAGAGAGAGAGTCGAGATACAGCCGAGAGAGAGAGACAAAGAGAAGTGATGTTTATCTCCCCCCCCCAACTGATTACTCACCCTCCTGAAATAACCAACGCACGGCACGTGTCCAACTTCGTTGGATACGTGTCGTTTTATTTTTGTTTTAACTGACTGCAAGCCCGACACGTTGTTCTAATCTATTTTTAAGGGTACAATTCGTAAATAAGTATTAATCAGAACATCGCCAAAATAGGCTTAAGATGATACAAATATTCCGAAGTTATTTAAATCATAGATTTCGAAATTTTAAAACAATTTTTAAGGTACGCTTTATACCCGCTTTTTAACGAATACCGAAACAACGCGCGGGTAAAATGATTCCCGAAAATTTCCAAGTTTTTTTTAAAATTCTCAGAATAATACAAAATTGATAGAATATAAGTTTCGTAATTTTTAAAGAATTTTTGAATTAAATATGGATATTACGAATAAACACACTCAGAAAATTATTTAGAAATAAGTAATTAATGAAATATTGATTTCTCAATTTTATAAAATCCTAAAAATAATTATTGAAATTATAAAGTCATAAAAACAATTTTAGAGACAATCCAAGTATTTATGGAAAAAAAACTGCAATAACACTATTTTTAACAATGATACAAAATCATACAATTCATTAATTAACCACACAATTCAATTCCATACACTAGTAATCACATATACATAGTGACAGAGTAATAACCCACTGACTGAACCCACACAATCATTTTATTTAATTATTTATTCCATAATTATATATTTAAATAATAAATAAAATATATGGGTCGTTATATCCTTCCCCCTTTAAAAAGATTATATCCTCAGAATCTGACTTAACCAAATAAGTGAGGATATTTGTCAAGCAATTCTGACTCTAACTTTTAAATAGGCTCTTCTATTCAAGGATCTATTCAAACCATACTCAGAATAGACATAAACTCATTCCTAGGGATTCGCTTTTCAACGAACTAAAATTTGAATCGATCGTTTCACGCAAAACAATTCATATGAGAGCCTCTTGACTCTCAATCAGTGACTTAGTTCAAATCAGGTACATAACGCATTGACACGTATAACATATTATTTATATATATACTGCGACTACGGCGGTGATACTAACTTATAGACAACTTTACCTATATTTTTTTTATACTTCGAATGGTTCAATACAATTAGGACTTTACTTGCCCCTTCTATTCAAACTTAACCAATCTCTTCCAAGGTAAAACTTTTGCCTATACCACGATCCTCATTCTATATATTCATGTTCATTTCTTCTCTTTTATTCAAGACATCGGTCCCTAAATGGACCTTACTTGGTTGTAGTTACTCAAACAACCGGGCTCCTGACCAGAACTTCATACTCTTAAGGTTTAATATACAATTGCTACTGTTCAACCCTTCACGGCATTTCCTTAGATTTTCAACTTAGCATTCCTTAGCCCTTGGATGATCGAGGATGTTATCAATAAATACGATTATACCATGCAAGTACTCTTGATACACCATATTCCTTAATTCCTTATAGACAACTGATACACCCTTTACTCCGCCTATTATCACCAAAACTTATAGCGCTCATAACTCATTCTAATTGTAATCTTTGGTATGTCCTCAGGCTTACCTTTAGCTGACAGTAGTCTGATCTTAGGTTTTACTCCAAGAACCAACTTCTTCCTTTCATAAATAATCAATTCTATGCAGGGTTACTTATTCCTATTCGTCAACTTTTTCCAACTTCTAATAATCATCACGTAGCTTCATACATCCATTCTTCTTTCCTATAGATTACATCAGTGCACAACACAGAATGCACCTTGTCTCACTATTCTTTCATCCCACAATCCTGAAGTTCCCTTCTTAATATCCCTTATATGCGCTAATTATGCCTTATCTTCTTGCTTATGTTCTTGAATACTTATCCTAATATTAGCTTCCATAGATATTACCGTTTGCTTCTTCCGATAATCAATTATTTCCCCGATTCCTTATCATGGTCCTGAGCAGCCAAACTTTTAATCACATTACAAGTCTTAGACTTGGCTGTACTGGACGTCAAACCTTTTGATGCACTACCTCCAATGCTATCTCGGGAGTTACTTCTACAATTCTTGGCAACATGCCCTACCTTGCCACAGTTGTAACAGACGACTCTTGGATTTTCCACCTTACATTCTGACGCATAATGTCCCTTCTGACTACACCTAAAACATTCAGTATTTGCCTTACACCTTCCACCATGCCTCTTACCACATTGCTTACACTCCGATATAGGTGATTTAACCGAATTGGCCTGATTAGAGCTGGCCGAGGTGTTACTAATGCTATTTAAAGAAATACTTATCTCTCTAAATTCTTTATTCTTACTCCTTCCGACCTTTTTATGAGACTTCTGACTGGATCCTTCTTGACCCGATGCTTCTTCCATATCATCAATCTTTCGCTTCTTATCTTCTCGTTCTCTAGCGGCTAACTTCTGATCAAACTCAATTACTAAGGCGGCCTGAACTACGGAAGGATATGTCTTGAGTTGCAATGCCACCACTCCACTACGAATTTCAGGCTTCAATCCTTGTTGAAACCTCCTTGCCTTTTGAGCTTCAGAGCACACATAATCTGGTACAAATCTAGCCAACTCTGTAAACTTAGCCTCATACTCAGCTACACTTTGGTCACCTTGCTTCAGCTCTAGAAACTCAATCTCCATTTGATTCCTCACACAGTCAGGAAAATACTTTTCCAAAAATAACTCAGTAAACCTAGCCCATGAAATAGGGCCTTCTCCTTCTAACGCTCTGGTGGACTCCCACCAGTAATTCGCTTCGTTTTTTAAGAAATAGCTCGCATAATCAGTCTTAAGATTCTCACTTACTTGAACAAGATTAAAAGCTTTCTCCATCTCTTTTAACCATGCTCCAGCAGCTACTGGATTAGGTTCACTTTTAAATTCAGGAGGGTTAACATTCTGAAAAGATTTAAAACTAACACTTCGGTTCACTCCTTGCTGTTGCTGCTGCAACAGTAGTTGCTGTTGCTGCTGCAACAGTAGTTGCTGTTGCTAAACCTGTTGGATTAACTGTAACTGTTGTTGCTGCTGCTGAGGTAACAAGTCTAGAATTTCATTTATAGTTGGACTCTCCGTAAAACTACTACTATTTCCTTTAGACTGGGTAGCTTTCTTGGGTGGCATCTTCCTGAAATATATAAATGAGTTTATTCAAAACATAACAAAATTATTTAACAAAAGGTATCACCGTTTAAACGGTGCACCTGCATCAGGAAAATGCTGCCCAATCACAGTACCCAAGTCTTTAATATCGAGTCAATTTATAAAAGAAATCCAGATTAACAGCACTAGTAATCATATCAACAATAACAGTAACAGAATCAACAACAGTTCAGGAAATCAAAGAAACTAAATACCGTAGCACGGTTCCTCAATTTAACAGCTACTAACCAACTTCCCCTCACTACTCAGGTACAACAGCTAAATTTCCCCAACATACCACAAAGGTCGGCTGAATATATTAGTCACAGACTATGTAGAATAAGCCAATAAATCGAGTCAAGCTTAAGGGACACTGACTCCACTAAGCGTCATCGTCCATATTTTAACCAATCCTTCTTCTAAGGATGATTTCTTGTCACCCGAAAGTAACCCATCAACCATTGATTTACTTTTCCTGAAGCTATAATTCCATCATTAGGTCCTGAACTCTCACGATTACCATTACTCCAAAGTAATATCTTAATATAGGACTCTCGTTATTTTCAACAGTCGCTCTTACTTGCTTTCCATAACGAGAACCCTCTAATCGCAAAAATTCGTTTTCATAAAATATCCAATGAAATTTCCGGCTCAAGGAAATCGAATAAGAAGAAACAATGAAGAAGAAAATACAGGTATGACTGAGAGCAACCATACAAGTACATAAGATGGCCAGTCTTAGTACCATACGGTCACAACACATAACTCGGTGGCGTCCCACCAGACCCTTTTGTCATAAAGACAAATGGTCAATTCATATGCATTTTTTGCCCTAATCAACCGAAAAGTCACGCAGGAAAGAAACAATATTCAGGTAAGAAATTCACAAATAGAAAAGAAAGAATCTGATTTGTAAGGAGATCAACAAGACCCTAAGTAGCTTACCTTGCGTTCACAACTTTCTCACAAGAAAGATAAACAACTTATGGAATAGGAAACAATTACTCTGGAGATAAAATACATTTAAAGGAAGAAATAAAAGAGTTCAAAGATGTCACCTCCCGTTCTAATCCACATTCACCACCAAACTTAGTCGTCATAATAGCCCCTAACTATTATCACGCTATCCGAACTCACCAAGATCACATAATCAGTCCAATAACATTCCTTGACACCGAAAATGTGATATTTAGAAATAACGGGGGCGTCTCCTTAGCTGACACATCACGGGCATGCTCAGATGCTGAATTCTCTCAATCAGACTCGAATTCTCGAGAAGGAACCTAGAAATCTCTATCGAACGTTACTAATAATACATATACGAAGAAGACGTACTCTAAACTAGGGCAGTTCTAGTCAATCCTTAACAAACATCAGGGTTACGCTTTCGAAACCCTTGACTGAACTTATAGACTCGCTCCTCTGATTGAGTTGCTGACTCACATATATATACACACCTTTCTGCGCTCTTTTGACTCTACCCATAACCTAAATCAGGGACTCAAACCTGTAGCTCTGATACCAACTGTGACGGCCTCAACCCTGGGGTTAGGAGTTGACGTCACCCGTAACAATAATAATAACATAATATAATCCAAAGCATTAATGATACATAACCACGACCCCTTTACCAAGACCTTATCCAGGTTTAAGTGTGATTTAGGTTACTCAACTAACACAACCCAAATTACCTTAAACAATCCTGACCATTAATTTAACGCAGCAACTCAACAGACCTCATCTGGTCTGAACACAACTACCTCAGAGGAGGCAACTCAACAGACCATCCGTGGTCCCACACAACCATCTCAGAGGAGACTGACGTGAAAGGAACTGGAACTCTGCCCTGACTACCGCGTAAGAATCTCCTAGGCATCTGCAATACATATA
The DNA here is from genome assembly GCF_009905375.1 of Apium graveolens. Lineage (NCBI taxonomy): Eukaryota > Viridiplantae > Streptophyta > Magnoliopsida > Apiales > Apiaceae > Apium > Apium graveolens. Next base: position 54,113,936 of record NC_133648.1, on the reverse strand, counting down.
AAATATTCTGCAAGGGTGAGCAATTACTTGCTCAGCAGCACCACTATATGAATAACGAGTAAAACAGTTTAAAATAAAGCAGTTATAGGAACAGAATTCATAATGAAAATCAGAGATAACTGGATATCACTAACTAGCATGCTTTATTAAAACAACATAGTACTGTGCTGTGTAAATACCAGAGTCCAATTTTAGCATGCTAATCATTTTTATAAAACCGTTGTATCAAATACTTACGCTCTTATATAAATCACAAATCCCAATCAGATACATAGCGAATATGTGAAGACAGCTGATCAGGCTATCAACACCAGACGGCTCTAACTGCCATCCCATTTACCTGTTCCGGAACTTAGAGACTAGCTAGGTCTCTGACCTGCTGGACTAATCGGTTTTATAGTGCGCGCAACCGAATTAGCCTCTTACGCCACCTCAATAGGCCTACTCTAGCCCCAATATATCCCATATCTGACCGTTTTATCCAGTTTTCAAAACACTTGTACCTATCTCATTTTTAAAATCATTTATTTAACCAGCACACATATAAAATCCAGTTCGCAAATCATTCCATTCGAGATAGGTACCTTTCGAAGTTACTTTTCCCCAAAACAATTTAAAAACAGTGATTTATAACTACAGGGGATATGTAACTTAAAACGTTTCTGTTCCATTACGAGAATAAAATATTTAGCTATTCATATGCACTGAACCATAAAAGAATGGTCAGGAGTACTTGCCTTGCAGAGCTTTACAATTATCACTGACAGATTTTTGATAGACTTGAACGTTCGGGCTCTCGTGGAAAAATGACTGTCTCACTAGAAGACATCACTGCTTCTTAGCAATCTATCTCAAGATAGTATCCAGGCCTCTCAGGGTTCTTTGCTTGGGAACCTCGAGGCACTTGCCGACTGATCACTAGATTATCTTAATTTGATATCAATTCTTGAGTCCTTCGACCAGAACCTACAGAGCCGAAATACCCTACGTTAGACGTCTAGGCATGCTTGACATATCCTCAATAACACATCTACCCATTCGATATCAAACCCCGACTCGTACTTATATATATTATTACAATACACACACCCACTTAGGGTTCACATTCTCGAAAATAGGTTCGGTGTTCGTTTTCGGAAAAATACGTATACTCGTCATTTTACAAAATTAGGGTTACTACTTTTTTTGTCATAATAGTTCGCTACCACATAATACAATCAAATTTTTGTATACAATATCTATATACGTTTATATATACTCGTTCGACGGCCCGATAATTGCTGGATACGCTCCCGTGCTTTCGTAATTCGATTTCCCGGAAATCGGGTAGCACTTCCTTTATTTATCGGACTAACTCGTCGAACACTATCGACGTCAATCACAACAATCAACCCGTCAAACCAGCAATTAATCCAATAATCAATCCCATAATTACAATTTATCAACCAAATTACGTGCTCGACTTTGATATATAATAATTAATTTTCGTACCGAAAATAATTTTACGTACTAATTATTATTTATATCATTTTAGGACTCAGAATGATTCATCACGGTCCACCGTTGACTCACCGAAGTTCATTGTCAACGGCGGTAAAATTTACGGGTACCCGATTAATTTCGGGTTTCCATCATAAATTCTACCAATTATTTTAAAGATCATTTCCAACACGAATAATTAATATCACGAATATTAATCAATAATTCCCTGCAATTAAAAGGAATTAAAATCAAAATTTGCAATAATTTTACCCAACAGAACATGAACGGCCCAACAAGGCCCAAACCACCAGCCTAACAGTCACCCAACTGCAAGGCCCAACAAAGAAACCAAGGCCCGAATGAACATGCCCAACAAAGAAACCACAGAGCAGCACACACGGCCACGCACGGCCCACACACACATACACAACACAGTTACACACAACACAACACACACAACACAGCACATATGCACACACAGGGCACACACACACATATATATATATATATGTATACCAACTGAGCAAAAATTGAACCAAGCCAAACTGAAAAACAGCGGTGGCTCACCGGAAAAACAAGCCGGAAAGAAATAGGAAGAGGAACGAAGCCCAGGGCATGCCCAACAAAGAAACCACAGAGCAGCAACCGCAGCACACACGGCCACGCACCGCCCACACACACATACACAACACAGTTACACACAGCACATCACACACAACACAGCACATATGCACACAAAGGGCACACACACACACACATATATATATATGTATACCAACTGAGCAAAAATCGAACCAAGCCAAATTGAAAAACAGCGGCGGCTCACCGAAAAAACAAGCCGGAAAGAAACAGGAAGAGGAACGAAGCCCAGGAAAGCAAAAGGAAGAAAATGATAGCCGAGAAAAAGAATGAGCCGAGCAAAATCAGAAACAATCGAGAGAGAGAACAGAGAGAGAGTCGAGATACAGCCGAGAGAGAGACAAAGAGAAGTGATGTTTATCTCCCCCCCTAACTGATTACTCACCCTCCTGAAATAACCAACACACGGCACGTGTCCAACTTCGTTGGATACGTGTCATTTTATTTTTGTTTTAACTGACTGCAAGCCCGACACGTTATTTTAATATATTTTTAAGGGTACAATTCGTAAATAAGTATTAATCAGAACATCGTCAAAATAGGCTTAAGATGATACAAATATCCCGAAGTTATTTAAATCATAAATTTCAAAATTTTAAAATAATTTTTAAGGTACGCTTTATACCCGCTTTTTAACGAATACCGAAAGAAAGCACGGGTAAAATGATTCCCTAAAATTTCTAAAAAAAATTTAAAATTCTCAGAATAATACGAACTTGATAGAATATAAGTTTCATAATTTTTCAAGAATTTCTGAATTAAATATGGATTTTACAAATAAACACACCCAGAAAATTACTTAGAAATAAGTAATTAATGAAATATTGATTTCTCAATTTTATAAAATCTTAAAAATAATTATTGAAATTATAAAGTCATAAAAACAATTTTAGAGACAATCCAAGTATTTATGGAAATAAAACTGCAATAACACCATTTTTAACAATGATACAAAATCATACAATTCATTAATTAACCACACAATTCAAATTCATACACTAGTAATCACATATACATAGTGACAGAGTAATAACCCATTGACTGAACCCACACAATCATTTTATTTAATTATTTATTCCATATTTATATATATAAATAATAAATAAAATATACGGGTCGTTATAATTCACACGTGAAAACCCATTTCTTTTGCAATCTATATACTTCCTCCTTTTCACTATACAAGTTCTTTTTGCGAAAATTTTTGTTTCAAATTATTTGTTTATTTTTAATTTTAATGTAAATTGAAGAGTAATTTTTAAAATTATCCCTATATTTAGTAGCTTCAAGATTTAATTTTTTTAAACCTTAACTATATTCTCATTTTCAATACTTCAAATAGTGATATTTTGTGTAAAATATTATCCAACTAACTATATCATAACATGCGTAAATTTTTTGAAAGAGACATGTAAAATGAGACGAAAAAGTATTATTTATTAACTAATAAAAAATCCTAACCAACTTACTCATTAATTGGATTTTTTCTTAATTTTAAATTCTCTGCAACTACATGTGTAAACAACACTATATATTTAGTACGGGTGTGCACAGTTTTATTTGGCTCAATATATTAAATTTTAATAACTTGAAAATATTTCACGATATATCAAAACATTTTTAGTTATTTATTTTTGGATCACTCAATGAATAAATTTTTTAAGTTATTTAGATCCGTAATTACAAGGAATATAACGTATTTCTAACTATATATAATGCGAAGGAGTTTGTATCGAACCAGATGAGATAAAATTTATAATGATTTCTCTTTGTGTGATTATAAGATCACATATATCTCTCCCTCTGTTCAATTTTTACCATTTTTCATGTAATTACTCATTATCTCTCTCTTTTCAATTTTCACCATTGATCGAACTTAGTATTAAATTAAGAAAGATTTATTTTTTCGATCATCTTTCTCGTGGTCTGTCCCGGAAAGAAAACAAGAAAGGTGATAATCAAATGTTAAAATTTGCTAGTCACGGAGACATGCATGATAATATATGTAACAAACTTATCTATTTGTGTAGCCACTTAATTGTGAGACATAACCTCTGAACAAACTCATTTTGGAATGGGATCATGGAGGCAATTCTAATACATTATAAATGTATAGATATCTGAAATATTTTGTTAAGGAAGATCTTTGTTCATGCATGAAAATCAAGAAAGACATAAAAAAAAGTTGTAAGAAGAAATTAAATCTCACCAAGTCATAATTTGAAAAGTCTGGATTGAACCAATCAAGAAGTGTCATAATGTACTAATTCGAGAAGTGTATTCGAGAAATATATCAAATAAAGGGGTTGCAAGAAGAAATAAAATCTCACCAAATCCTAATTTAAGTAATTCGGATTGAACCAATCGAGAAGTGTCATAATGTACTAATTTGAGAAATCTGATAGTTCTTTCGAGAAGTGCATATTTTATTAATTCGAGAAGTTCATTTGTACTAATTCGAGAATTGCAAGTGTACTCATTCAAGAAGTATAAAATAAGTTAATTTGGGAATTTGAGAAAATATGTTAGTTAAGTTGATTCCAGAAGTATGCAAAACTGGATTTGAGAAGTTAGCACAAGCAGCCAATTCGAGAAGTCCTGCTGACTCAAATAATGCAGTTCTCTAACAGTTTAGTCACAATTATCCAATGAAAGATTCATACTTAAAATTTATAGAAAGGAATTGAAATTCATACTTAAAATATATGCATTTTAACTTAAGGGAATTGATAAATAAACTCTAACAATTACTATTTAAGCTCCATCTTTAATTTTTAGATATTTTAATTATATATCTACCCATGATTTCTAAATAGTGGAATTCATTGATTTTATTTCTATCATGGGTAGTTGTGTAATTTACAAGTCTATTGGAGCTTAAATAGTAATTTTTGGAGTTTATTTATCAATTCCCTAACTTAATTCCCTTATATTTGGTTTCTTTCGCCTGCAGTTAAAAAAAAGGGACGTGTGACTTTATTTGAGTCAAGTGTTTCCTATGAGTTGAACGGGAATATTGGCTTCTATTAATTGCGTAGATCGATAAGTAGTTGAAGTTAAACAAAATTCTTGAAGTGTCTTGTGCAGTTGTGTTTGTTAAATTAGATTTTTGGAATACAATTGGGGTGTCTTTAATCCCCTTTTTCTGACCGTTCTTTCGTGAAGCTTTACGCAACGAAAAGTCTACAATTTTTTTTTAGAATTTCATGTTTATTCAGTAATACAAGTAACGAATTTTGCATCTTCAGAATTATTATCTCAAGTTAATTGCACCTGTTTGATGATTCTTGTCACTGTGTAACCCAACGAATAACAAATAGGAGGAGCATATTATATTTTAAACTCTATATATATTCGCTAAAACCGAAAATATTTCAATTCCTGTACATGCTAAGATAAATTTGACATATTTAACTTAAAATGGCGAGTAAAAAGATATTCTTGTAAATATAAGCCCGATCAATATATTTATTACATATGGAATGTACCTAAACCTGACAGTGTAAGTGTAAAGCTTCACAATTGTCTATAAACAAAATAGATAGGAGTAGACTGTAAAAACGAGACATGTACGTACTGCAAATATTACTTATTAGGTACGACTTCATGCATCGAGGTAAACCCAGGATTATAATTGAAAAAAAAAAATGAACCCCAAATTTGATACGATAAAATCGCAAGGCAATACTTAGTTTTTATTTTTTATTTTTGAAGATGGTGTATTAACTATCCATCCCGGATGGCTCTAATGATTGATGAAATTTTAAATTAGATTTAAGGTAAATACATCAATTTAGAGAAGTGGTACGAAAAATAGACCCTAATCACCTTACTAACAATAAAATTAAGAAAAATATTAGAGATTTCAAATTTTTATCACAAGTGTCGCATAAATTGTTGGGAACCTTCCTAATAATAAAATGAACCCTGACCCTGCGTGCATTAATATGCGCACGAATTAAAATTCATGTGTCAGCCACATCATTTGTTAAAATTTTTGGGAAGATATTTGGGGAAAGTAACATTTCTTTAAAATTAATATTCGATCAACAAATGTAAAGTTAGGGTAAAATTTAGTCAATCACTTTATAATCTGGTTGATATAACTTTAGGTAAATTGACAAAGAAGAATCCTAAAATTTATCATGTAATCCACAATATAAGCAACAAGCTTAACCTAATTAAGTTATTGATACGGCTAGGAATATAACATCACACTCAAACTCTCAAACTTACCTATGGACAATTGAGTAAAGATGCAAGTCAATTTAACAATAAATATCAAAACCTGGTACTAAAAAAATTTAACAAGATATAAATTTTAAGAAAAGAATTTCATTGCTCAGTATAAAAATAATTTACAAGTTGAGCATAGGTCCTATAAAATGAAATAAGATTTCTACTGTTTTATTTGAAAAGTCAGAGTTTGTGTTTGTAAAGACATGGAAATTTAGCAACAAAAAAGAAGACATGGAAATTTCGTCTTCCATGTGTAAACTGATTGTTGGTAGTTTAAGAATTCCGGCAGACAATGACGTTGTACTGTACATGTATACACACAAAACGACGCACCGTCAATATTTCCCGGCAACAGATACTGAGATATTAAATATCAGTAATGTCATCGACCCCTATTAAATATCGTAATACTGAGATATTGATGAATAAAATATTGACTTGTTTCTGGGTATCCAACATAACTTTGTTTTATTTTATTTTTCGTGGTACGGGAGCCAAACATTATTGTTTAAATATCTTTTCACGCCGGAGAAATTATGTCATGTGCTGAGTTTCACATGTCAAGAATCTTATTAACTATATTAAATTACACCATGTCATTTTTACGTTCGCACTAACTAGTCATATGAATCCATTAATTAAATCACTCAATATTATTTAATAATTATTTATCTCATAATGACTGTTGGTTAAAATTTTATCGCTAGCGGGATCACTGTTTACCTTACAAGCTACATTTTCTCTTCTTAGATAAAAGTAATATTTACTCATGGTATTTAGTCCCTCTTTATTGTCATGTAAACTATTTGAAAATCGTGTGATACACGATCTTCATTAATATTTAAATATTTTTTAAAATTTATTTATTTATTTAATTATATAATAATTTTATTATAGTCATATAAATATATAATATTTAAATATTTATATTAAAATAATAAAAATTAGGAAGAATTTGTGTGCTCGTAGTTTACTAAGACAAACTTATTGTAATTTAACGGGATATGTAAACTATATTCAGTAGTTTAGTATGTATATAATTCTTTATATTTTTATTTTTAATAATTAAAATATGAAAAATAACCGTTAAATCAAAATTTAACTCGTTCCGGTTATTATAGATTAAAATATAGCACATTCCGATTATTATAATTTAGTATTAGTATGAATGTCTATCAATTTTTAAATTTATCATTTTAAACTTAATAAAAATATTAATTAAAAACAAAATATAGGTAAAATATTTTCAGATGTTCAAGCTCACGCATAGTCAATAGTCAAGTACTAACGATCAATTATTGCTTAATTCGTTACTAAACATTTTCAACTCCATGATAAAATTCAGGTAAAACTTACTAACTTTGAAGGTAGAAGAATTTTAATCCAAAGTTATCAACATTTTCCTATATTTTGTTAGTAGTGTCACGTCTCCAAATATATTTTCAAATTTCGTTGCAGTAAAACTAGTTACTTGAAAAAAATTAATTCGTGTACATATTAAAATTCTATATTATTGTTAAAAAAACTTATTGGTTGCACATATAAGATATCAAGACTTGAAAAAAGAGAAAAGAATCTCAGCATTTGTCAAGTTATTTTCCGTCGTTTATTTCCTTACCAAAAAAGAAAATGCATTGTTAACAACCAAAATCCAGCCTAACATAAGATATTTCAAACTTGGCCAAAATTGTGAGCTGGGCAGTAAATGGTGGAGAATTTTCGTTACAAAACCTGTAAAATTTTATTTACGTGCTAAATACGTGACGAGCGGGATTTAACTGTCATTAAAATTTCTAGATTGACTTGATCAAAGTAATTAGATAAATTAATTGCAAATATCATGTGTGTATAGCAATCACATCTACTACCTACACTACTTCCATTATAATTCTTCGTGTACACAAAAAGGAAGTTACACTTCCATTGCATAAGCATTTGACATTTTGACTTGTACATTAGTGACAGCACACACATACATACATTGTATATATAAATGACAACATTGTTTACTTGTACATCGACTAAGAAAGAAAATTCTAAACTTTCATTCTCTTATATTTGTTTTTTCTTCTTCTTCTTTCTACAAATCATAAGCTTACATATTCATCATTCTAAAAATATAATTTTTATTTGGAGATGCCATCTAGCAACTCCACCTGTGTGAGCCCACGCAGCAGTGGCCCCGCCACGCATCGCCGCCGCGCCAATGATTTTTCTACAGCTTCGGAAGATGAAGTTGACGTGGATGCCGGAGTTTTGCACCACCGCAAAACTCCGGTGGGGGAGTCCTTGTTGATGCCGGAGAGCTGGGTATGGAGAATGGAAGATTATGTGGTGGGGTTGACAAAGTTTGTGAATTCTTGCAAGTCAAGGAAGAATATGGGGCGTAGGATTGTAATGGGAGGTTTGATGGTGATGATGATGGTGTTGATGATGTTTTTGAAGGTATCGTATAATGAAGTGGAAATGATTAATGGTGGGAAAAACAGGAGGAGATTAGATGGGCTGTTTACTATTCAGACATGGACTAATCATCATCAAAGTGTTGTTCTGTCTGAGGAGATTAAGACTTCATTAGTTTCATCAATGCCTACAAGAGTTCTGGAGAAATACCCTGTAAGTGTTTCATTGAATCATTTATTATCTTTGGTTCTGTTGAGCTGCAATGCCATGTTTTGTGTTTTTGTTTTTTTTTTTTCTGTTTTCACTTGGTGATTCTGGGTAATTTTGTAAAAAGAAAAATTAGGTCATATTTGCTATTTCTGGTGATGAATCCAAATTCAAAGTTTGAGGAAAACGTGATGAGCCTAACAATAAAAGTGGACACGTATATGAATAATAATTTTTGATATTGAATCCGAATTCAAGAATTACAGCCCACAGTTGTTCTATTCTCTAACAATAAAATTAGTTGATGCGTGTTCTGTTTTGTTGTCTCTACTGGGAATTTACATTACAGTTCATGGTTTATACATTCAGAAAAGAAGATATTTTGTTGTGAAAGCTAGGCTAGGCTAGCTTTACGGAAACACGTTTTGCAGTTACATATTCGTGGGGGTCAATTTGTTATTGTTTTCTATTTTGGTGGGTTTTCTGTTATTTATTTTTTTATTTTCCATCTAATTTTTGTCTACAAAAAATGTGCAGATTGACTATAAATTAATTAATAAAAGTGATTCCTGCATTCTCGTCAGTCAATATCATCAATAATATTATCTCAATTTTAAAATTGTTAATTTATCAATATCACATTGTTTAGGATCGAATTCTGATAACATACCTCTTACTTTACTGGTTGCTTTTTAAATTGACCTGTTAAAGAAGTTATAGTGGCTAGCAACTCATGAATTCCCGTTTATATTTGGTCTTTTGGAGAAAGCACTTGCCTTGCCTACCCTCGACACACTTGACCGTTGTGTTTTCTCAGTCTCTGACGCCTTTTCTCAGATTTCACACTTTATTTATACATACTTTTTTCCCAAATTTAGGTGGAGAGAGGTGTTAATATATACTATAGTAATCCCTGTCCCCTACTAATCCAATGACAACGTTCTAAAAAACATAGATATTAATTGTTTTTAGCAATTTCGGGTGTTTCTTGTCCAAGGTCAATCACAAGAATTTAAATTTTTTGTTTTATTTTTTCATCGAGTCTGCAACTATCAACCTAACCTAGTGTTGTATGCTCTTCTGAGTTAAAAATGGGGAGACAATTTGCTACATGTATTCAAGAGTTGAGTTTACAGCTGCTTGTGATGCAAATAATCAAGTATTTTGTTTTATTTACAGGTACCAGATATATGGATGAAACCACATAGTGATGACTACTATAAATGCAGTGCTCGCAAGAATGATCCAACAAGTACGTTCACCTAACAAGTACAACAGACATAAAAACCTTGCAAGTACAGTACTAGAGTTTCTAATTATCTACAGATCTTTTAAAACATTTCACAGGGAATAGAACGGCAACAAATGGTTATATATTAGTCCATGCCAATGGTGGACTGAATCAAATGAGAACAGGAGTAAGTCTTCAACTTCAATTTCATAATTTAAGTTTGTTTTCTTTCCCATTCACAGTGTAATTTTATCTGGCTACACATCTACATTTTGCTGATGCGAGAGTCTTGTGTAACCACAGACGATCTTTACAACACTTCATAGTACTTATTTGTCTATGTAAATGCAGATATGTGACATGGTTGCGATTGCAAAAATTATGAATGCAACTCTTGTGCTTCCTTCGCTTGATCATGAATCATTTTGGACGGATCCTAGGTATCATTTTCTCAACTTCTGGACCTAATTATTCCTCTCTTTTTTTGAGTTTCTTAATCTAAAACACTGAAGCATTTGTTGTATTTTTCACTGCAGCGATTTCAAAGATATTTTTGATTGGAAGCATTTCGTAGAAGTATTGAAAAATGATATTGAGATAGTAGAAACACTTCCCCCACGTTTAGCAGCAAAGAAGCCCTATCTAAAAGCTCCTATTTCCTGGTCGAAGGTCTGAAAAAATACTAGCTCTTAACCTCTTCCTTCTAAGTTCTAAGTGTCTCATTTGAGAGACCATGTTAACTAGAAGTATAAACATATTTGCAGGCAAGTTACTACAGAGGGGAGATGGTTGCGTCGTTGAAAAAACACAAAGTGATCAAGTTTACGCATACTGATTCCCGACTTGCCAACAACGGCATTGCAGGCTCTATCCAGAGACTTAGGTGTCGTTCCAATTACGAGGCTCTCCGTTACACAGATAAGATAGAAGAGCTCGGAAAGATATTGGTAAATCGACTTAGGAATGAAGACACTCCATATATTGCTCTGCATTTAAGGTAATACAAGGAAATAACAATAATTTATGAAAATGGTCACTTTGGTGTCAAATAAACTAAAAATAGAATGGTTTTTGTTTGCAGATATGAGAAAGACATGCTTGCATTTACAGGATGCAGCCACAATCTTACTACCGATGAAACTGAGGAACTCCGTGCTATGAGGTACAGTGTCAAGCACTGGAAAGAGAAAGAAATAGACAGTTACGAGAAACGATTACAAGGTGGCTGCCCAATGTCGCCACGAGAGGCAGCTACTTTTCTCAAAGCTATGGGCTATCCTTCCTCGACAAAGATATACATTGTTGCAGGGGAAATTTTTGGTAGTAATAGCATGAATGCATTCAAATCAGAGTATCCGAATGTTTTCACTCACTCTACTCTAGCCACAGAAGAAGAGTTAGAGCCCTTTAGGCAATATCAGAATCGCCTAGCTGCTTTAGACTACATTGTGGCATTAGAAAGTGATGCATTTGTTTATACTTATGACGGTAACATGGCAAAATCAGTGCAGGGGCATAGAAGGTTTAAAGGATTTAGAAAGACTATCAACCCCGATAGGTTTGTACCGTTCTCACAGTTTCCTTGATTATAGTAGTTCATTTATGAGTTGACTTTATGATTTTTTTTAATTATTTTTTCGACAATGCAGATTAGGGTATGTAAAACTAATTGATCAGTTCGATGATGGAACTATAACTTGGGAACAGTTTTCCTCCGAGGTAAAGAGCTTACACTTGTACAGGCTTGGGACTCCTTATCTTAGACAGAGAGGTGAAACACCAAGATTAGAGGAAAATTTTTATGCAAACCCTTTACCTGGTTGCATTTGTAATAGATCGGAGAAGAAAATCAATAGCAGATACAGGAGTCCAGGTCTAAATGCTGCTACAAGGAGATAGACTTGTCTTTTATTAAAGATATTTGAGAACTTTTTGGTTGTGCGGCTTTGGTGAGAAAGACTTTAGTTGGGGCCAGTGTAGTCACATGTAGAGGTCTGTGATCTTGCACCGACTCATTTTTGCTTGTTTGAGGCTTATATTTATTGTACATAGAGAAAGTGGACAATACAAGCAAAAAAGAGTCAGAAGAGGTTGGATGGCAAAGGCACACCAAAGTGACTGGTAGCATCATTTACATGCCTTATCTGCATTCTGCAGCAATGCTAGTAGTAGATCTTTTTGTTTTGCCAAATATAAGATAGGTTATTCTTTATTCTTTGAAAGATTTGAGTTGCACTGTTTGCCAATAGAGCAAATCCTCACTATTGCTTTCATATACATATTTATGTTTGGGTGTTTTCTCTGTTTCTTTAATCTTTAATTTTACTTCTGTGAGGAGGCAGAAGAGACCGTAAGGAATTAAACACATGATACTTATGGCTATTTTATTTGGGGAAGGTCAATTACAACAAACTGAAAATAATCCGCCCACAAGCCTCCACTATCTTTGGTAATTATGGAAGAGGGTTATCCACTAGACTATTTCCTTGCTAATGACACATATGGTTGTACTAGTTCTCAGCTAATCTTAAAAGTTATAATTCCTTGATGCATTTAAGAAGTAGAAAAAGGTGCATCATAAATATCTGAAATGCAAAAATATCATATCACTTACTTTCATTCCCCAAGAAATCGAAAAAATCAGGCCAAGTCTAACAACCTGCTTTACTTGGTGGGATGAGCCGCAGTACAGTTTGCACTCCAGTTTGTGGCAGCTATACTAAAAACACAAAATAAACAGATGATGTTAAGCCTCGATTGACTTAATGGTGAATACATACTTGTGTAAAAAATGAAACTACTAGCAACTAATTTTTATTTTGCACAGTGACATCTAATATTTTACAAGCTTCTGTGTTACCTTGAAGGTGCTAGACATAGAGACCCAATCCAACATGTTTTGATAAACTGGTTTCCTTACTGTAACCTGCAAGTATCTATTATACTTTCAAGATTTCATATTGAGGTAACATTTTCGGCAAATTATCTACCATGAAACTAGACTGTTGCAGTTGAACTTCTTAGAATAGAAGATAGTCCACAGGTGGGAAATTAACCGACTAGATTGAAAGAGGAATACTATGCTATTCATTACCACAGAAATTCATAAGCTTTATCAGGGTTTCTATTAACTAATGATTACTAAAACACGAAATGAGCCAACCTTATCAGGTTAATATTTTATCAACTAAAGTTCTAATCTACAACATTTGTTGTGAATATGCTGTTTTACAAATACCCACTTCACCACATTGAAGGCACATACACCTGTTCTTTCAGATTTTGAACAGCGCTTTCTGTTGGAAACCCTCTCACTGCACCTATTGTCCACTGTGATATTATTCCGGCGGCAATTGCAAAACGTATTTGCCTCTCCAAAACATCTTGGTCTTGGAACATCTCAGGTTGTGTGGTCAGCTTTCTCATTATGGCAGCCACAACAGCATCCCCAGAACCAGTTCTATCACAAGTAAAAGGGGTAATGAGTACATCTTCAGTTCCTACCACAACACCGTCAAAAGTAGGAGAATAATAATGGATCCGAAGGGTTCCATCTGTTACAAACAAAAACTTTAAACCAGGATGCCACAATGGAGAGACTTCCTCGCGTGTATAGTGATAATAGTCTCGCCTATTCTTGGTTTGCTCATAGTCATCAGCATAATATTGAGGACGATAATTTCTCCTTCTTACATAGTGATCTTCATCTAGCAAAAACTCAAGCTCTTGTTTAGTAATCTCAATTACATCGGCTTGTTCCCAGGCTTTCTTGATCACTTTCTTAGTCTCATCACGCGATTTCCATAACGGCAATGGTAGATTCAAGTCGAAAAAGATTAGGCTACCAGACTTTTTAGACAATGATATTGCCTTAAAAAGACTTGCGTGCATAGAAGGAGATGTAAGGACTTCTGAGTTGAAATGAAACATTTTAGCCTGCAAGTCGACATGATCACCAGCTCAATTTACAAATTAATTCAAACAGTACTCTAATTTATTCCCACTAACCTCAAGAAATATTTATGGCCCGGTACAGTACAGGAATACAAAATCATACAATGACCAATAATAAGCCTTGTCAAGTACATAATCTGATTATAGGTATTACAATTGTAGCCAATATTCTAAAATCAAAATTTTAGCTCACAGATATAGATGTTCTTGGTCAGTTACAAGTTCCACTTGCCTCGTTAAAGAATGCATTATGTACAGCCTTTTCTTTAAAACAGAAGCATAAACACAAATGCAGAAACCTAAAATTAAACCAAAAGCTTCAAAGATCCCAGTTTTTGTTTATTCGTAAGAAAAACATATAACAGTAATAAAACACATTTATAAGAACAATTTATAATAAGAATGCAAGCTAGTGACATTTCCATACCTCTTTCAGCACATGAAGATTCAACTCAGAGCTAAGCAAAGAATCTTCCGCGGAATCCTTAACCGTCTCCGCCCTCATCTTCCCATCATCACCAAACTTCAGCTTCATAAACGCACACCCGGTTTTCGCCTTCTTATCAAATTTCACACCCCTAGTCTGCACATGTTCCTTATTCATCATTAAAACCAACTCCTGCCCAAAATTATCATCCCCAACTTTCCCAATAAATGCAGCTCTTCCACCTAACCTCACCAACGAAATCGCCACATTCGAAGGCGGCCCGCCTGGCGCCCTCACAAACTCAGGTGGATTCCACTGCAACATTTTCCAATCAGCATAAATATCCGGGTGCATTTGCTCATCCGAAACACGAACAGTAGGCACAAATTCCTTCTGCGCAGCCCCAAAACAACAAACCAAGGGTACATCATTCTCGAATATCAAAAAATCATCATCATCATCACCAAGATTGTCACTTTCTTGATCAAATTCAGTTGTTTCATCTTCTTGATTCAGCTCAACTGAATTGCTCTTCTGGGGTTGTGTTTTCTTGGGTCTTCCTGGTTTCTTGGGTGTTGAAGATGTGGACTTTTTCCGGCCACGGCGTTTTGGTGGTTCAGGTAAAGTTTCTGAGGTGGAATTAGTGGAATTGAGGGGTTTTAAATGATGGGTTTTGGGGAGAAAGAAGGGTCTTAAAATATTGAAATGGGAAGAGTGAGATTGTTGGAGAAATGAGTGAGGGAGAAGAAGAAGATGAGATGTTCCCATGGCTAAAATCTTGGTACTAGGGTTTATCCATTTGTCTGAAATTTGTTCATTTTATCAAGAATGGGATTTTTAAATGGACATTGTACAATTTTTCTCATTTTAAATTTGATTATATTTCTCTAAGGAATTTTTTAAACACAATTAAATTTCAATATTTGGCACAATATGTAGAGTTTTGTACACTATATTTTATAATATAGTATATAAATATGTATCTTTGTAAAAAAAATTACCCATAAATCTTTTACTTTTATATATTTATTTTAATTTATATTGATATTTGAAAACATAACACAAAATAAGGTACAAGAACACCAACACATGAAACAAAAGTAGACAACCCAAACAAATTGCCGTGTCTAGTTTTAGTACTCGTTTGGGAAATCTTAAAATAATTAACTTTTGACTTAAATCGAATAAGTGACCGATAAGTGATAAGTTAATAAATATTTATAAGTTATATAAGTGTTTGGATAATTTAACTTATAAGTCAGATTTTTTTTATTTAAATGAACTAAAATAAATAATTTTTAAATATAATTATCTTAATTTATATAAATTAAAGTTTGATTAACATTTTAAAAGTATATTTTTAAACTAAAATTGATAAAAAAAATAAAAAATATAAAATAAGTTGAGAAAAAATACGTCGTTACTAACATTCAACTTATAAGCTTATAAGTTGTAAATTCAACTTATAAGTCGACAAACACTCGTCAATAAGCGGGCTTATAAGCCAATAAGTTGGCTTATCGGAATTGCCAAACAGACCCTTAATAGAATGCAAAGAACAAATACACCAACTAGTAGTTAACTAATTCAAAGAGATGGTAGTATTACTATTCCAGTTCCCCAACAAGATGCAAGAACGGCCTCATAACTTAGGAAAAGAAAGCAAATGAGAGTGCAGAAATATTACAATCCATAACAAATTTCTTGCCCTGCAGTATTTTAAAACAGAAAGTTCAATGTATCAGAGCAAGAACATAATGTCTTTAATGACCAGTGAAGCATACAAGCTAAGAGGTCTCGGCAGCGGGTTGAGTAACACCATACTTGACCAACAGCTTACTCAGGGCCTCAGGTGAGCAAACTTGGTACTTCACTTTTCCGGAGGATATAAATACTTCTGCCAGTTCAAGCTTTTCGGAAGTTAGACTTGTGCTGTCCATCGTCTTGCTGAGAACCTTCAGTGCAAGCTGTACTGCCTCCTCCCTTGTGATATCATCCTTGTAATCCTGCTTCAGCATCGACTGTGCAGCCTGGTTGTTTGCCCCAACAGCTGCTGCCTTCCAACCACCATAATTTCCACTAGGGTCACTCATATAAAGTTGAAAGCCATAATTTTTATCCCAACCTGCAAAAAGAAATGAAACTCCAAATGGACGAAGCCCACCAAACTGTGTGTAGCCTTGCTTGGTATCGCAAAGTGATTGAACTAGCTGCTCGACAGGCATTGGCTCTTGGTATGAAAACGTGTATCTCTGAGCTTGGACTCTAGCAGTGTTGATGAGAATGTTGGCATCAGACATAATTCCAGCCACAGCACATGCAACATGATCATCAATCTTGTACATCTTTTCAGTTGATGTTGAAGTCTGAAGTAGTTTAGAAGTGACCTTCTTTTCACCAACTAATACAACTCCATCCTTTGACAAAATACCTATGGCCGAACCTGCATTTCCTATGGCCTCCATAGCATATTCAACCTGGTAGAGACGGCCCTCAGGGGAGAAGATTGTTGTACGACTATCATACCTTCGTGACATCTATATAAAAAACATGAAATATAGACACAAACAACAAAGTTATCTTCCGATTAAATTATAGTATATTGACGAACTGATAGAAGCCTGCAGACAGTAGTACTCGGACTACTCGAGAACATTACAACAGGAATATATGCTAAGAAAGATATCCTTATATCTTATCCAAACATCAATAAGTTTTTAAACAAGAGCTATTCTCAGTTATGCATAATTCCCGCTTGCTAAGCAACAAGTTAAATAGAGTACTGCATGTCTGCCTCTTGATTGTGATAGTGGGAGGAATAACACCCTCCTATGCTGGACTGATATGAAAACTCATTTTAGCTATGTTCCAAATCCTACACCTACTGTAAACAGGCTTGTGACTGAATTTGATTAATAACATCAGAAACTAACAAAAAACTCCTAGACAATAGGTAAGCCCCTAAGTCATATTTTGTGGATGGAACATAATAAGGACGCCAATACAAATGAGCACAAAGTGATTCAACATTTCCTTGTAATTAATTTATACTCCCTCTGTCCCTCCCATTTGTTTACACTTTCCTTTTTGGGATGTCCCTTCCAATTGTTTACGTTTCAAAATTTTCCAAAAATAGTAAGGTTTTTATAATTTTTAAAATAACTACATCCACTACTTCTCTCCACTATACCCACTTTATACATATAATATTAATCGGTCCCACTACTTTACTCACTTTTTTAACTTTCAACCATTATTTTATCATTTTTCTTAAACTCCGTGCCCAACCCAAATGTAAACATTTGGGAGGGACGGAGGGAGTAACTTATTAGAAAGTGAGACACTATCAAGAATCAAATGTTCCTTGTATAAGATAATTGATTAAGATACAAAAAACTTGTCCAGCATTGTTATGACATGAGTGCTTACATCCAGAACATGAAATGGGAGGGCCCAGAATCAGTTGTGAAGGAAATGGGAAGGAGGAAGGAATTAGCATTCCTGACCAAATATGTGACAATATATTGGAATTTGGAGGTGATAATGAAAACTACTGAAATTATTTGATTTCCACTTATTTTATACCTATTGATCAACACGGAGGGTCAGTTTAAATAAATTTACACTATTTAATTAGTTCATTCCTTCTGAGTTGCACAAGCCAAGAAAAATATTGTTTTTCAAGCTTCTACTCAGTGGCCTTCGCTAAGCATTTCGATTCACAATAAGGAGCCCAAATATCACAAAATTACCAAATGTTAGTAGTGTCTAGACAGTAGACACAAGCAAGGCAGTTTCTGAGCCCACAAACTGTTACTTGTTTTGATGCCTAATTGCCTGTATCTTTTTTTTCCGAACCAACCCACATAATAAATCCAAATGTAAAATCATAACTCAGAAGACTCTACACTTAATTTGAAAACCCCTAAATTTATCTATACATCAATCAGAAGTAAACAGATTTTATACATCCATGATCCCCCGAAAGATAAATTGGCACAACATATCAAGCCCAGCTGCACCAAGCCTCCCCAGATTAAAACTTGTTGATTAATATTTAAAAAAAAAACATATGCAATTTTCAACTAGCTTCGGAAGGTAATACAAAGCAAATACCCTTAATAAAACTTTAACAAAACTCGTAATTATAATTATCAAAGCCAAACAAACATCCCCTCATTCGATATCCAACACCATTATTATTTTAGCAATACCCCAAAATAAAACCCTAGAAATTGTTTTCCTTATCATTCACAATGATTCCTAGGTCTCGAAAATTCGACAAGCTCGCGTACACAAATAGAGTTTACAAGTTCACAAGATTAATCGTTTGAGCCACAAAGTAGAAATCAAATTATCAATATAGCTCAAATAATCAAATATTAATTACAAAATCAACTATATCAGTAAACTATTTAAGCAAAATTACAACAGGGAAATTAATTGATTAATAATTACGCATTTCAACACAAACAGAGAGAGATTAAAAGTGGGGGGGGGGGGGTGAGGCATACCGTTAATAGTAGGAGAAGAAAGAGCAGCTTCAAATGCGATCTGGAAATTTTGAAGTGAATAATAATGTATAGATAAATCGTTAGTAGTTGTCTTGAAGGGAAAGAAATTATTAGAACCCGACCCGGTTTATCTGGGTTAGCTTTTCTAACCTTTTTTTAATAAAGCTTTTTTATTATTAGAAAAAAAAAACAATACAAAATCAATGCTATTGTATTATGCATAGTGAGGATAAGTCTTCGTTTTTAACTTTGTTGCTATATCGCATATCATTAATTATATTATCAGGATCGCATTCCCAACGAGAATTTTTGCGATAACTGGTAATTATTTTAGTTGAAATTGGTAAATTTTAAAAAAGTTAAAATTTTAAATTCGATAAATTGATAATTTTGTGCAAAATAAAATTTTAAATTTTATAAAAATCAACAATTTTAATCATGAAAATTAACAATTCTCATAATTCTCATTTTAAGAATTTCTTATTTAAGCAAAAGTTTATATTACCGTATACATGTTTTTGAATATTTTATTAAATTACTTTATAATATGAACATAGTAAGTGAAATCATTTTAATAATTGATATGTAAGTATGGAATAAGATTGTTGAAAATGAAAGAATCTCGTTGCGTGAGCAATCCCTTATTATCATTATATACATGTATCGTGTATCATATATAATATAATAGATCTTCTACAAACTAAGAAAGAGATAGTAATTACAAGTATGTTGCATTTACATAATTAACATATGTACTAGCACACCCAACATTTGAACCGGCAAGAATATGTTCAGAATGGTACGAAATTCTTGAAATGGAGATAAAGGGAGTTCGTTGGTGAAAATATCAGCATACCTATATAAAAGGAATATGTAGTACACATACATGATCAATAGATACCTTTTCACGAACCAAATGTGTATCCATCTCAACATGTTTGATATGTTAATGTAATTTCACAATATACAATTGTGACTTTACGAAGAGGACAGTGAAGCTGGAGTAACAAATTCTAGAGTCAAGAAATCTCTGCAACAATATTAGCGACACCACGATACTCGACCTCAGCACTAGACCTGGAAAGAGTGAGGTGTAGTTTTGCTGACCATGACAAGAGGTTGTATCCTAAGAAAACACAATAATCAGAAGTAGAACGGAAGGTATCCAGACACCTTTTCCAGTCAGCATTTAAATAGGAGGTAAAACCCAAATTGGGGGAAGAAGATAAGTACATCCCATTTTCAAGTTTACCTCGAATATAACGTAATATGCGTTTCATAGCATTGAAGGGTGGTTGACGTGGATCATGCATAAACAAACACACCTGTTGAACAACAATCTACTATATGATCGTGTAAATGTTAAATACTGCACCACACCAGCAAGACTACAGTACAAAGTGGGGTCATAAAAAGGGTTACCATGGTCAACAGTCAACTTTACTTTAGTATCAACTGTAAAGACAAACGTACTTACTAGAGAATGAGAAGAAAATAAGATATATTACTGTTAGGACAAAAACACGCGCTAATATTCACGCAAGTATATGCGATCGCAATTAATATAAAATCAATTCTAGTTCGTTCCCACAGAGACTGGTTTAGGTTAATTTCAATCAATACACTTATGCAACAATGGTATGGTTATTATCCAATACTAAGACAATTAACAATTTTGTATTGTTTATAACTACGATTAACTAAGAGATTATACTAAGAACATTAACTAAGAGATTAAAATGAGTGATTAAGTATATGACACAAACATGAGATTCTAATTTCATTACTACTTCATTCAATAACCTTTTTGTTCTTAACCTTAGCATGCAATGATAATGACACTAATCAGATAATACGAAACTGATAAACGCCAACTTTCGTTGTACGAATACCATACTACCAGGCATCCATAAAAGAGATAGAAGCTGAATAGACACCAATTATATTGAGACCCTATATGTCTATAGAATTTGACAATATAACAGTTTAATGCACAAGTTATCTATCGTGATTACATAAGGCAAGTAAGATGGTTAAAATTACCTACGAATCATGCATAACAAATACATGAACCTATGCTAGCATGGTAAGTTCTAAACCTCTAAAATCACTGTCGCTTCATTAGAGATTAACACACTATCTTATAAGTTCACGACGCTCATAAAAAGAATAAGCACAACTAATACTAGGTTATCATACAATCACCACACACTAAGGTATCGAAATAAATTAACTAAAGAAATCCATAAGTAAATCCGCTAGAACCCCACGATAACGATTAGCCCATAATCGGATTCATCATCAACGTGGGTTCCGATGAAAGCATGGTATAATAAACGTAGTCTTTATACTGAATAATAAAACCAAGTACGTTAAACAAGAGTATAGGTTCAACAAATAAGAAAACTAGCATCCAAAGTTCCAACTTAAAACAAAGAATCACAAA
Organism: Apium graveolens; assembly: GCF_009905375.1. Taxonomy (NCBI): domain Eukaryota; kingdom Viridiplantae; phylum Streptophyta; class Magnoliopsida; order Apiales; family Apiaceae; genus Apium; species Apium graveolens. The sequence continues at coordinate 54,092,394 of NC_133648.1, read as the reverse complement.
AATAAACTAATTCTTCTTCGCCTTGGTTGAATTGTGCTATACGGTCTTCTTACGCCTTCTCCTTAAGCTCTGGTACGTCTTGTTATTGAAAAACGATCATAAGTTAACACTATATAGCAGTCCAATTTATCCAGGAGTCCAGGAAACATAATTGTAGTAGAATCGGGATTTTATTATCCCGCGTGCGGCCGCGCTGTCCTTCTGAACTTCGGCGCGGATGCGCGCTACTACAACGCGGGCATGCTGACCTTCTGGAGAAACTTTATTTTCTTGTCTTCTTGGCTGGTTTGAGTTGGCAATCCTCAAGCAATCTTCCTGAGCACCTTCCTAACATCAATTTAGCACCAAAACAATGCCAAATCTCCTGATTCTCTTATTTATACCTGAAATGCAAAAATACTACAAAAATACATCAAATACACAAATAACTCGAGTACAAAACACCAATTCAAACCTTTATAGAGCACTCTAAGTGGACATAAATGCCACTTAACACACCCCCAAACTTGAACTGATGCTTGTACTGAAGCATAACAGACTCAAAGAACAAGAAATAAAAATGCATGAATACAACGATCCCCAATAGAATAACTTAACGAACCAACAAGCAACATCTTAACAAATGCAGTTTTTCGCACAAGTTCAATTAAATCTCACAAATCAATTCACAAAACAGAAGCGTGCGTGTGTGCAAATGCTTACAGATATACTATCGCAACTAGATCAATAATCATGACTCTACTCATCAAGGCAATCACAAGGTTATAAATAGAATAAAATCTAAACTCAAAATAACTTATAACACTTTAATTCTTATATCGGAGGTATTATATGGGTTCATGCTTTTATTCACAACACATAAACAACACAAATATATTTATTTGACCGTGCAATGAGTGAGGTCCACAAAAGACTTATAAAATAATACCCATGTAGCGAGCGTTAGGTTAGCGGATCCCAGACTATGAAAGTCTTCGGTCACTAGGCACAAAGTCCCCTAAGTACTTAATAACTCGAGTATTAAAGAGCTCACTCGTGATCAATTATGCATAAACTCATTTTTTTTTTGTTTTTTGTTTTTTTCTTTTTTCCTTTTTTTTCAACGATTTCTGAATGACTGCGCTTCGCTCCATCTCATTCAACCCTAGACTGCTCATAAATTATGAGTCCGCTACTAGCCATTTGACACCTAGCCACAACAACTAGCAATAAAATCCATTTTTTTTTCAATTTTTAAATATCCATGTTATTTTATCATTAAGAGAATATCCTAAATTCTAAATATAAACAAGTGATTAAACCTCAACAAATAAATAAACCATGATCATGATCTAGCACGCAAGCAACCTATAAGACTTAGTGAAATTATATTGCTTCTAGCATGCAAATCAACTCAATAAGACTTAACATTTCTAAATACGACATCACCACACTAGCATCAATATCACAAATCAATCGGAAAAATCATTTAAGGGATCATGTTTTAATGCAAATGCATGAACTATATGCAACATACTATAACAAAAATAAAAAAACTACTACATGGCAAATATGCAACTATATGAACTAAACTATCATGAATATGCGACTATATGCGACTCACACATAACATATAATCCTTAACTAATATCCCAAAACTTAAAATATTCATTGTCCTCAGGAAAGGTAATAGTAAGGAATCAGGCATACCTACTCAGAATCAAGGTCATCACCCTCAACGAGTGGAGTGTCAGGATTGTTTAGAGATGGATACACAGATTCCTCACTGAATATTGGCCACTGGATATCAACTCCCGTGGCTCTGAATACAGTCCCTAACGCCTGGGTAAGGTCATGTGCAAACCGACTATGGATGTCATGCATCACATCCATCCTCCTCATCAAGCGCCTATACTACGCTGAACTCATACCAGCACTGCCATGTGCTTCCTGCTGCTGCTACTGCTGCTGCGAACCCGAAGGACCGGCCTCCTCACCCAACTGAGCTCTCCATAAAGCTCTCCTCGCTTGAGACGTCCTACCAGTATACATCTGATTGGCTGGATGGCCTCCTAGTAAGTGATCATATGAGTAACCCAGCCCCTTCGGATCAGGCTTTCCTCCTCCCCGCTCCTGCATCACTGTAATAGTCAAACTGTCAATCGGGGCACTAGGAAGCTGCAGCTGCTCGTGCGTGGGCCAATGAACTCCAACCGCCACACACAACTTCGTCACAATGGATGCATAGGGTATAGAACCCGTAGTACTCCCTCGCAAGAACCTCAGAATACCCTAATGAATCACCATCCTGAGATCCACATAGTCGCCCTGAAGAATCCCCTACAACAATTGTGCACTCTCCACAGTAACATCATGCATGTGAGAAGATGGCATGATATTTGCACAAATAAAGGAATTTCATGCACGTGCAAACATGTTCATGCACGAGGCAGGGAAAGTGGCATATTCGTCTGTGCCCTTCTTGAACTTCCAGTGAGTCTCAGGCACACACAGGGTAGCAACGATCAAATCCAAATTCAAATCATCCCCCGTATTCTCGTTCCAATTATCTTGATCTGGCCTCCTCTCGGGCTGCTCAATCACCCTCCGAATCGCCTCAGCACTATAATCCTCCGTCAACCCCCTAACCACTGTAAAACCGTTCTTCTCCGCCTTTGCATTTGCGTAAAACTCGCGAACCACACTCATGGGCAGAGCAGCGAGTGTCTCGCAAAACGTAACCCAGCCCATCTCCAAAATCATCTCCAACAACTTACCATCTTTTCCTGATGGCAGAAAACCTCGCTCCTTGGCTATAGGCTTCGAAAGCAGCCTCGTATACTCCGCCTCAGCCTCCGGAGTTGAAAACCTAGGCCTCACACCACCCACACTTAAAGAATCAGTGGTGTTGCTGCTAACTTGGGTTCGTTGTCTTTTGGGTGCCATTGAGATTAAATAAATTGAGAGAAAATATAAGTGTATAAGAGAGAATTGTGTTTCAGAATTTGAGAAGTGGTGGAGAAGTTTGTGTATAAGTGTGTGTATATATAGGAATTTGGAGAGAATTAGTTATAGAAAAGAAGTGGGAATTGATTATGGGAATAATGGGAGTAATGGGTTGATTGAAATTGATTTGGAGAGGGAAAATATGGAAGTGGGAGAGTAAAATTCTGGTTTGAATTGATATTGTATTAAACCCCCCGAATTTCTGTCTCTTTTCTGTCTTTTTTTTCGACTACAGGGGTGCAGCGCGGCCGCCCCTCCTGGCAGCGCGGGCGCGCCGTGCTACTGGAAAACCAGTGTGGCAGCCTCACATACTAGCGCGGGCGCGCCGTGCTACTGGAATTTCAGCGCGGCCGCCCCGCTTCTAAGCGCGGGTGCGCCGTGCTTCCGTAGTTGGCACTTTATTTTTTTTATTTTTCTGATTTTTTTGTGTGTTTCTCCTTGCTTTCTTCTTCCTCTATCTACTAATGTACAACAAACTTGGGTTACCTCCCAAGAAGTGCTTGTTTTACGTTATTAGCTTGACGTAGAAACTCGAGATCAAATGGACAATAAAACGGCACTAACCACCTCATGGTTTGTCGTATCCCCATAGTAATGCTTCAACCTTTGTCCATTCACTTTGAACGCTTGGCCTGGATCATTCTCAAAAATCTCCACTGCTCCATGTGGAAACACAGTTTTGATAATAAACGGTCCTGACCATCTCGACTTCAACTTTCCAGGAAAAAGATGGAGACGAGAGTTGAACAAAAGAACTTGTTGCCCCGGCATAAATAATTTGAGCACTAGACCCCTATCGTGCCACCTCTTGACTTTCTCCTTATACATTTTGTTGTTCTCATACGCTTGAAGCCGAAACTCATCGAGTTCATTCAACTGAAGCATTCTCTTCTTAACACATCCAAGTCAAGGTTTAACTTCTTCAAAGCCCAATACGCTTTATACTCGAGCTTCACAGGAAAATGACACCCCTTACCATAAACCAACTGAAACGGCAACATACCAAGCAGAGTCTTGTATGCTGTTTAATACGCCCAAACAGCTTCATCCAGTTTTAAAGACCAATCCTTCCTTGATGGACACATAACTTTCTCTAAAATATGCTTGATCTCTCTGTTAGATACCTCAGCTTGACCATTAGTCAGAGGATGGTAGGCTGTAGCAATGTAATGATTCACATTATACCGCTGCATCATAGCAGTGAACTTGCGATTGCAGAAATGCGATCCCTCGTCAGTGATTATGACTCTTGGAGTCCCAAATCTTGTGAATATCTGCTTATGAAGAAAATTAAGCACTACCTTCGCATCATTTGTCGGCAAAGCCTTGACTTCGCCCCATTTCGAGATATAATCAACCACCAACAAAATATACTGATTGTTGCAAGATGAGACAAATGGCCTCATGAAGTCAATTACCCAAACATCGAAGACTTCAACCTCTAATTCAATGTACACATCTCTATGTAATAGACAAGTATTTCTTATTTCGAAATCAAAGCCTTCGGCTGTAGCACAAAACGACAATGATTTAAAAATAAGAACTACTTTCTACCATGTTGGAAGGCTTTGACCGACACAAGCTCGTTGTGTCATTGGCCAATTACTACTTGATATTATTTAATTTTAGAGGGATTATATTATGTTAAAATCATAATCATATTATAAAGAGATTCTTCCTTTTAAATTAAATATTTCAAATCAATAATCGATAATCAGATGATTCCCAGATCGAGGGAGCATTGTCAAGAGGCGTCACTTAATACCCTTTTCTTACAGATCGAAATCTGTTTTTGACAGAATCATCCTTTCTCTCAATATTGAAAATTCATATTTAATTACGTGTTTCATAAACACAAGAATCTCATGATTTTATTCATAATATTTATATTAAGGTCATGAAACAATTTCACTATACTAGATTTAAGTTCACCTAAATCTATCATCGCATGATAAGTTAAGCATATATCACATATATAAGCATAAATAAACGTAAAGGTAGGCATGTTAAATCATGTAGCATATTACTCTAAGCATTATACATCTCTATGTATCACATGAAGCATTTAAAAGTAATTAAAATAATTAAAAACAGCTTTAAAACACTACTGTTAGTTATAAACAGACCGAAACAATTTCAGGAAAATAATTTAATATACCATTAGATGCGTCTCAAAAAAATGAATCCAACGGCACCAAACACGCCCCAAACGGACCCTCCACGCGCCCTCACGCGCCTCGAGAAGCGATCTGACGCGCCAATACGCGCACACGCGCCGTCAGGCACGTAATTGACACTCAGCCACTCGCCCCCACGCGCACACAGCGCTGACCAACTGACCGCGCGTGCCTGACACGTGCTGCACGTGGCACAAGAGTGCGTGACCCTCACGCGCGCTAGCCATCCGCGTGGTCCTTCGCCCGTTTCTGTCTTCTAGCAGCCATTTTTTTAATTAACAGCCACCATGGAACGCCGTGCCAATCATGGCTCGATGATTACAGTAATCATCAACCATTAACATCAGTAAATACTTTTTTGATTTTAGCAATATACAATATATATATATATATATACATAACAGATTACACATATATACATATTTTATTACGAATTTTAATTAAAATAACTTTAAAAATTCATAATAATTAATCCACACATCAGAAAATTATGAAAAAAATACCCAGGAGATCTACAACACTTGTAAAACCCATATCTACAATCAAAATAATTTTGAGAAACAATTTCTAATTAATCATAATTAATCCATGATATAACTTGCAAAAATCATAATAAATTCATACAAGATCAGAAAATTCTGAAAATTTTATCACAAATCTATATGCATACAACCTACGCTCTGATACCACTGTAGGATTTTATACATCACAGAAGCATGGTATAAGATTTATTTTGATATAAAATCCATATTAATCGCATACAAATCATGGATAAAACATATGGATCGATTACTAACCTTTAAAAGCGATCCAAGTATGATGAGCGGAGATCCCTAGCAGCTGCTCCTCAAGTGTGAAGCACTCCACCGGTGTAACACCCCCAAATCCGGGGTCGGGGATCCAGGTTGTCACGAGTTCCATTTCCCTTATCAATACTTAATCTTAATAGTTAACCAACTACTGCGTACTGTGACCCCACAGTATACACACACACACCACAAGTTATAGTCTCAGAGATGAATACCAAAAAAAAACACAAGTCATTTTATTCCATAATTATAAACCATTTCACCTTAAAAGGGTTTCTGAATAAATTTACATATTCTTTGCCATTATTACAATTCATAAATATACATAAGTCTGGTACAACAAAAGTTGAAAGCCTAGCATATTGGTAGTTCCTACCTCAGCTACAACGGCATCAACGCCTACAGGAAACTGCGGAATGTTTCCTAACCGCTCACGAATTGGGAGCTTGATCCTGTTCATCTTGTCTATCTGTTGTTGTGTGATGAAAGAAGAAAGCAAGGGTGAGCAACAAGCTCACCGAAATAATATGTATAATAATTAACAATATATGAGCATTCTCATAGTACTCATGAAAGTCTTGGTCAAGAAGAAATGAACCAAGCTGATATCTTAACGCGACCAAGTCGCAAAATATTCAGTATATATATATATACATATATACTTTTCACAATCTTTGAAATCCTCTGACATGTATAATATACACAGAGTTCCAGTTTATAACTGTATAAAAATATCGTTGCAAGGTGATCTCATATATTCAACCTTGTCTCAACATTTTTCCGAAAATCTTTGACATGCACAAGATAATCATTTACTAGATATAAGTTTAAAAGATGAAGTTACAAGATACTCCAATATACTTATATCTTTCCGAATACTACTTGAACTACCACCGTTCAAGTTATAATTAGTTTCAAAAGTTCATCACCCAGATGAGGCTACAAGATAAGACTTGAATAGATTCAATCTTTGAAATATTATTGAATGAAATGAAGTTACGAGATACTTCATTAAGTCCCGATATATATCCACATATATATCTCTTATACATTTCCTGAAAACCTCTGTCATGTAAAGTATGAACAGAGTTTGTAACATCCAATGAATTTTTTCGGAAATGAAAAGAATTGTGGCATAAACCTGATATCTTGCTGATCAGGCAAAGATACCAATAAGTAACCTTTTCTACTGTAGATGGATGAATTCCTCGCCGGTCATCACCCTGGCCGCATTAGGACCTCGCGCTAGACCGTTACCCGGCCACTCACGCGTGGATGGACTGTCACCCAGCCTCTTACACCTTGATAGACCATACCCCGGCCTGTCACTTATGCCGACTCAATTAGATGGGCTTACTTCCCGAACGTTGGGTAAGTAATCAATTCATTTGTCAAAAGAACAACCTTGTTGCGAATATAAATACACCACAGAGCCGGATCCCTCAGGTTTTGAGCGAGTATTTAAATCCCCTTTGAAAGGAAGATCTTAAATATAAAAATGAGTTTTGGGATCCGCTCTAACTTTTAAAATCATTTTGAAGACTCGAAAACATTTTTAAGAATGTTTGGAGTAATGCTGATTTAATAAAATAAATCAGTCCCAATATATTAAAAAATATCTGAATATTATTATTTAAATAATATTCTCACAAGGATAATCCTTATAAAAATAATTGAAGTAAAAGTTTTAAAACTCATACTTGAAATGAATATTAATAACCAAAGATATACTTATACGAAAGTATGATCTTTATTTGAATAATCGAAAATAAGTTTGATTATCGAAACATTATTCTTTAATAAAATAAAGAATATTAATTAGTAAATAAACGGAGTCATAAGTCCTCGAATAAATATTCCACTAATATTCATTAATTAAAATAAATGGAGTCATAAGTCCTCGAATGAATATTCAACTAATATTCATTAAATAAAATAAACCGAGTCATAAGTTCTCGAATGAATATTCAAAGTAATATTCATTAATAAAAATAAAGTTATCGAATAAACCTTATTCGATTAATAGTTTTGAAAACTATATCTATATCTATATCTATATATATATAATATACTCGGGAACATCGACTCCCGGTTTTAGAAAATATCCACCTTTGTGTCCCCTTTACGCAACTACTGCTTATCCCTAGCATAGGTATTATGCAACTATAAGCAATTGAATCAACAATATATATCAAGATTACGAAACAGACATGCATATATACCATATCACATGCTCCAATATATCGCAAGATTTGCTAATTAACCACCATGCATCTATCACAAGATAATGCATATACATATGTATATATCACAACAACAGTATAACGGGTAGAAAACTTGCCTGAGCGACTGGGGGTGATAAATGGCTTGGGACGAGTCTGGTAACCTATAAACAACATATAAGTTGGAATTAAACCAAAGTCGCTTATGAATATATACTTTAACCAATTAGACCCTAACGTTCGCTTTTGCGCTTAACGATTCACTTAAGTCGCTCGAGTACCCTCGGCTCCACCATTTTTAATAAATTAACCATTAAGGGTTTTAAGGCGATTCTTTCGCAACTGCCTTACTAACTGCCTAATACACTTTACATAAATGATTCATACTCCAATTAGTCCTTTAAGGTCTTTAACCTATGTTTCAAAGTAAGGCGAGGGGTAATGGTTCGTTCGCGAAATACCGTTACTTAAAACGGTCGTTTCTCCTAAACCGTACATCGGATTCAAACGAACCACATATCAAAACGAAGCTCGTAACATGAAATATCTAATCATGGCAATGGTCAAAACCTAACAGTGAGTCCTCGGGTCCTTATTGTTAAGAACAAAACAGTCTAAAGTAAATCGGACATTACGACGGCTATGTTTACGCGATTACCAATTTTTATCCTACTCTAAATCAACCACCAATCTACCACAATTCAACCATAAAACCAAACTCCATACTTACAATGCTACAACAGCCCCAACAACTCAATATTTCCAAATTTATACTACTTCTCATCATGAACTAAAAGCTTTACTTAAGTTCTTATATAATCAACAAGATTTACAACTCCAAACATATCACAAAACCAACACATCTCTAAATACTCAATAATCAGTCTTCTCATGAACCATGCTAAACACAAAAGCTCTAAATATACAAATGTAGCGCTAGGGTTTGAGATTATACCTTCCTTGGTGAGTAGGAGTAACTAATTAGCTTGGAATCACCCTTGAAAGTCCTTACCCAAGCTTAATCTAAACAAAAACTCAAGAACAAAATTTTAAGTTCTTGAAAATAACTATTCACCCTCTTCTTCCATGAATTTTAGGAAGAGATTGTGAAGGAATTTGAAGCTCAAACTTATAGGATAGCTATATCTATGCATAAGGAGTATTAGATAATTACCTCACTAATTAACAAGGCTTGGATCTTGGATTTTGGATTTTTATTTCTTGAAATATGAAAAGGGCCGAGAGCTTTCTTGAAGAAAAGTGAAGTCAACTTTGTGTTTTGGTGAAATGAATTGTTGGTTGGTTGTTTTTGGCTTTTGTTTTAATTATTTACCTTTTAACCATGGTGATTTTTGTGTGGTTCTTAATCAACCAACAACACACTTCTCTTTGGTCATGCTTAGGTCATCCTCCCACACTTGTCCTCTTCTTGTTGGTGAGATGACATCACTCTCCACTAACCCTTTGATTAACTCCTAATTACTTGGCTAATTACCGCTGATCTGTTATACGGTTCGCTTAACTTTCGTTTTCGTTTATCGTTTGAGGGATCATAACCGGGATCTTATTACTTGGGTTCCCTTAACCTTTCTCAATACATTAAATTCCTTTTTATGATCCTCTCTTATAATCCTTGAATTTAAATCCTTTTTATTCTGTTACCTTATACTCAATTCTTTCTGTATCGGGTAGATTTCCGGGAAAATCAAAGTGTTCGAATTTGGATTCTGACGATCTTTACATACACTTATATACCATATAGAGTACTAATAAGATCTCAGAAGATCAATAAAAGAACCCCTACATAGTGTGGCATGAAAAGTTTTCTTAATCAGCATAATCAGCAAAATCACTATTCATCAGTGTTTCAAAGATTCCAAAAATTGGGGTTATTACAACCGGTATCCACCAAGAGATCGAAGTATTGGAGGGAGGAAGAGGTTGAGAGAATTAGTGTTGCCCTTTTATTTTCTTCTTGAAAATTAGGGTTTTCTTTTGGTTGAGGCAAATAGTGTTTATAATAGTATATTTATAGGCAAAAATTTCAGCTGAAAATTTTCCCATAAAATATTATTATTATTAACCCTTTAATTGATTATTCTCATTAACCAATTAACTAATAATTAAAACACCTTTTAATCATTAATCCTTTTTCTAAACACTTTAGAAAATAATTCTCTTACTTGATTTAATTTCCAAAAGTTAAATTCTTAATTAATAATATTAAGAACTTTTTCTTAATTTATTTTTAATTAATTAAATCTCATTTAATCAATTATTAAATTTGCTAATTAATTATTTATATCACAAATAAATAATTACCAGCCATTATTAATCATATTTATTTCACATCGTGAGGAATGCTTCTCAATATATCGCGACTATCCGGATAATACGAATTCACTGCTTAGAATACCAAGTACCTATTCAGTGAATAGTTACCGTACAATCAATTCCTTCTACCCTGCAATGTCATGATTAAATACAGGGCATGGAACTCGTGTCAAGCCTATCTTATTTAATCATATGCTTTCCCATTCACTATGCTTAGTTCTAATTAATGTGAATTAGAAACTCCCTTCTAATTTCATTCACTCTGGCCAGAGATTCCTGAACTAGCATAAGTGGATTAGCATTGAACATTCTCTTCCTTCGCTGGAAGGAGTAGATCCTTTATTGATCATACACTATCTTCGTGTACAAATTCCTACACCCAGCAGAGCCCTTATTATTGTCCCCTGAGACTAAGAACTAAATCAAAGTGTAGTTCAGTGTACACAAGATGACTATGATGACCTCAAGTCTAAGGATACTTGTACAACTATCACTATGTGAACATCTGCTAACACGTGAGTGAATTCCATCAGTTGTTCAGCTGTGTGAGTCATGTTCAGTGAACTTATTCTATAATAAGCACCTACATACTAGCTATAGTGTCACCACACAAATGTCTATGAGAACAAACATCCTTCATAATGAAGCAAGCATAGTATGTACCGATCTTTATGGATTACTAATTACCAGTTAGTAATTCTACGACCAGGAAATATTTAAGTTCAGAGTTATCACCTTTTAGGTCTCATTATTATGATCTCATCATAATCCATAAAAATCTTTACTATAAAATATGGTATATCTTGTTTAAACACTTAAATAGATAAAGCCCGCAATAAAAACAAAATAAGTCTTTTATTAATATAATTGAAATCAAAACAGATTACATAAAAGTTATTCTTAAATCATCATACATGATTGGACTTAGGACACATCTCTTTCAATCTCCCACTTGTACTAAAGCCAATCACTCTGGTATCTAATACCCATATTGTCTTTATGACGATCAAAGTGACTTTGAGAAAGTGGCTTTGTTAAAGGGTCTGCTATGTTGTTATGTGTGTCAACTCTCTTGACGTTGACATATCCTCTTTCAACAATCTCCCTAATCAGATGAAAGTGCCGCAGGACATGCTTGGAATTCTTATGAGATCTTGGTTCCTTAGCTTGTGCTATTGCCGCATTATTGTCACAATACAACACTATTGGCTCTTCTATGCTAGGAACAAATCCTAACTCGTTAGCAAATTTCTTTATCCAAATATCTTCTTTTGCAACCTCACTTGCAGCTATATATTCTGCTTCCGCTGTGGAGTCCGCCGTTGTAGACAGTTTGGAACTCTTCCAACTAATCGCACCACCATTCAGAGTAAACACGTACCCTGACATGGATTTGCTATCATCACTTTCTGATTGAAAACTAGAGTCAGTATAACACTCTATTTTCAACTCAGATCCACCACCAAAAACAAAAAAAATATCCTTAGTCCTTCGCAAGTACTTAAGGATGTTCTTCACTGTTTTCTAGTGGTCTTCACCTGGATTTGACTGATATCTGCTCGTCACACTAATTGAATAAGCAACATCAGGCCTAGTACATAACATCGCGTACATGATAGATCCTATTACTGAAGCATAAGGAATCTTACTCATACGCTCTCTTTCCTCAGGTGTCTTAGGAGACATCTTTTTGGAAAGGGACACTCCAAGGCTCATCGGTATGAGACCTCTTTTGGAGTTTTCCATGCTAAACCTTTTAAGCACTTTCTGGATGTATATACCCTGGGTAAGACCTATCATTCTTCTAGATCTATCTCTATAGATCTTCATACCGAAAAATGTAGGATGCTTCTCCCAAGTCCTTTATAGTGAAGTTCTTTGATAGCCACACTTTGACTGATTGCAGCATCGGTATATCATTTCTTATAAGAAGTATGTCATCCACATACAATACAAGAAATGTTACCACGCTCCCACTAACCTTCTTGTAGACAAATGGTTCATCTATGTTTTTGATAAAACCAAACTCTTTGATTGTCTCATCAAAACGGATGTTCCATCTACGAGAAGCTTGCTTTAAACCATATATGGTTCGTAGAAGCTTACATACTAGGTGTTCATTTCCCTTGGAAAGAAAACCCATTGGCTATGTCATATACACTTCCTCTTTAAGTTTTCCATTAAGGAAGGCCGTTTTCACGTCCATTTGCCAGATCTCATAGTCGTAGTAAGCAGCAATCGCAAGCAAAATCCGAATTGATTTTAACAGGGCTACAGGCAAAAAAGTTTCATCAAAGTCAATCCCTTGCCTTTGTCTAAATCCTTTTGCCATGAGCCTGGCCTTATAGGTCTCCACCTGACCATCTACTCCAATCTTTCTTTAGTATACCCATTTGCACTCAATAGGCTTCACACCCTCAGGTGCTTCAACCAAAGTCCATACTTGGTTGGTATACATAGATTCCATTTCAGATTTCATAGCACTTTGCCCTTTCTCTGAGTCAACACTACTCATAGCCTCATTATAGGTCATAGGGTCGTCATTATCAATGATTGACAACTCATTGTCATTCTCAATGACAAGGCCATAATACCTCTCAGGTTGGAGAGACACTCTCCCTGACCTACGAATGGGCTGTTCCACAGAAGGTTGTTCAGTCTGAATAGGTGTTTCCACTTGAACCGTAGTAGTTGTGCTTCTTGAATTCATCAAGTTCGATTTTGCTCCCACTGTTTCCTTCAATGATAAACTGCCTTTCCAAGAAGGTAGCATGTCTGGAGACAAACACCCTCTGATCGGTGTAAAAGTAATACCCTAAAGTCTCTTTAGGATATCCCATAAAACTACATTTTACGGATCGAGATTCCAGCTTATCTGGGTCAACTTTCTTGACATAAGCTGGACATCCCCAAATCTTAACGTGTTTAAGACTCGGTTTCCTTTCTTTCCATATCTCATATGGAGTTTGAGGAACAGATTTGGAAGGCACCTTATTCAGTAAATATGCTGAGGTTTCTAATGCATAACCCCACAGGAATACTGGAAGATTCGCATAGCTCATCATGGACCGAACCATGTCTAACAAAGTTCGATTTTTCCTCTCAGATACCCCATTCGACTGTGGAGTATATGGAGGAGTCCACTGGGAGACTATACCATTTTCTTTGAGATAATCTAGAAACTCTCCATTCAAGTATTCACCACCTCGATCTGATCGAAGAGTTATAATACTATGTTTGGTTTATTTCTCTACTTCATGCTTATATTTTTTGAACTTTTCTAAGGCTTCAGACTTGTGTTTCATCAAATACACATATCCGAATCTAGATCGATCATCTATGAAAGTAATGAAGTATGAAAATCCACCCATGGCTTGCGTAGACATTGGTCTACATACATCTATGTGTACCAATCCTAGCAAATCTGCAGCCCTCTCTCCATGTCCACTAAATGGAGATTTGGTCATTTTACCCAATAGACAAGACTCGCATGTAGGATATGATTCAAAATCAAAGGGGTCAAGTAACCCTTCCTTATGCAATGTCCGCAATCTATTTTCACTAATATGACCAAGTCTTCAGTGCCACAAAAAGGTGAGATTTTCATCATCCCTTTTTCTTTTATTGGTATGTTCAATTTGTAGTAAATTATGCTCTACTTCACATACATACAGATCATTATTTAAAATACCACTTCCATAAAGAACGTTATCTCAAAGAATTGAACATTTATTATTCTGAATAACAAACGAAAATCCAGCCAAGTCTAACATGGGAATAGAAATAATATTCCTCACAATCGAGGGAACAAAATAACAATTATTTAAAACAATAGTCTTGCCCGTAGGCATATGTAAATGAAATGATCCTACAGCTTCAGCAACAACTCTTGCTTCATTTCCCATCCGTAGAATCACCTCCTCTTCCTCAAGAATCCTACTTCTCCTTAGTCCCTGCAATGAATTGCAAATATGAGAACCACAGGCGGTATCTAATACCCAAGTAGAAATTTGATTTAATGACATATTCACTTCAATCATGAACATACCTGAAACAGAAGCGGTAGTCTCACTACCCTTCTTCTTCTTCAATTCTGTAAGGTAAACCTTGCAGTTCCTCTTCCAGTGCCCCACCTTATTACAGTGGAAGCAAACAGCTTTGCTCTTGGGGTCTTCAGCTTTTGGTGGAACAGGCTTTTTCTCCCCTACTTTCTTCTTCTTGGACGGGTTCTTCTTCCTTTTCTTAGGATTGGAACCTTTACCAATTAGAAGAACAGAGCTCTTCTTAGAGGGAAAATTCGATTCCGCAGTCTTCAACATGTTGTGGAGTTCAGCCAGGCTGACATCCAGCTTATTCATGTGAAAGTTCACAACAAACTGCGAGAATGAACCCGGAAGTGATTGCAAGACCAAGTCTTGGCTCAGCTCCCCATCCATGGCAAAACCAAGTTGTCCAAGAGGTTCAATCAAATTGATCATCTTAAGTACATGGTCATTCACAGATGATCCCTCAGACATCCTACAACCGAACAGCTCCTTCGATATCTCATATCGAGCTGTCCTCCCTGCCACATTATACAACTCTTGTAGATGCATAAGGATAGTGTGAACATCCATATGCTCATGCTGCTTCTGTAGCTCAATGTTCATGGAAGCTAGCATAAAGCATTGAGCAACATTTGCATCATCTATCCACTTACGATACACAACATGTTCATCATTATGTGTATCGTTAGCAGGTTCAGTAGGCTTAGGTGAGTCAAGCACATATTCCTGCTTCTCAACCCTAAGAACAATTCTCAAGTTTCGAAGCCAAACGGCAAAATTAGGACCAGTCAACTTGTGAGCATCTAGTATACTCCGGAGTGATAATGCAGAAAACATAACGTATATACTAAATCTGTAAATGATGAACACATAACAACACTTAGCAAATATTCAATTTCATTTCAAAACACTATATGAATCGGGTCTTTATTCATAAGTGGCTCCCACTAGTTTATCTAATTTATATAACCCCCTTAAGTGAAAAATTAAGCATTCATAATGCTGGTGGGAATAGGGATCCTACATTCCATCACACAACCTCGGCTGTAGCACGAAACGTCATGTGATGTTCAATAGGCAAACAACTCTTGTCAATTACATCTTATGTTATTCCCTAATAAAACTTTAGCCTCTTGAATAATTGAGTCACGGCTGTAGCACGACAGACTCAATATTCTAAGTCAAGTCTAACCCAACATTTCGTATAATCGAATCACTCTCCAACGGCCCACGACTGCAACACGTAACGACCTTTAGATTCTAATTCAATGTACACATCTCTATGTAATAGACAAGTATTTCTTATTTCGAAATCAAAGCCCTCAGCTGTAGCATGAAACGACAATAATTTAAAAATAAGAACTACTTTCTACCATGTTGGAAGGCTTTGACCGACACAAGCTCGTTGTGTCATTGGCCAATTACTACTTGATATTATTTAATTTTAGAGGGATTATATTATGTTACAATCATAATCATATTATAAAGAGATTCTTCCTTTTAAATTAAATATTTTAAATTAATAATCGATAATCAGATAATTCCCAGATCGGGGGGAGCATTGTCAAAAGGCGTCACTTAATACCCCTTTCTTACAAATTGAAATCTGTTTTTGACAGAATCATCTTTTCTCTCAATATTGGAAATTCATATTTAATTACGTGTTTCATAAACACAAGAATCTCATGATTGTATTCATAATATTTATATTAAGGTCATGAAACAATTTCACTATACTAGATTGTCTAACATACGCCTTATGTTAATTAAGTTCACCTAAATCTATCATCGCATGATAAGTTAAGCATATATCACATATATAGGCATGAATAAACGTAAAGGTAGGCATGTTAAATCATGTAGCATATTACTCTAAGCATTATACATCTCTATGTATCACATGAAGCATTTAAAAGTAATTAAAACAATTAAAAACAGCTTTAAAACACTACTGTTAGCTATAAACAGTCCGAAATAATTTCAGGAAAAATAATTTAATATACCATTAGATGTGTCTTGAAAAAATGAATCCAACGGCACCAAGCACGCCCCAAACGGACCCTCCACGCGTCCTCACACGCCTCGAGCAGTGATCTGACGCGCCAATACGCGCAAACGCGCCGTCAGGCGCGTAATTGACACTCAGCCACTCGCCCCCACGCGCACACGCGCCTCGCGCGCCCTGTCATCTGAGCTGACGTCAGCGTCAACACTGACCAGTTGACCGCGCGTGCCTGACACGCGCTGCGCGTGGCACAAGACTGCGTGACCCTCACGCGCGCTAGCCACCCGCGTGGTCCTTCGCCCGTTTCTGTCTTCTAGCAGCCGTTTTTGTTTAAATAACAGCCGTCATGGAACGCCGTGCCAATCATGGCTTGATGATTACAGTAATCATCAACCATCAACATCAGTAAATACTTTTTTGATTTCAGCAATATACAATATATATATACATAACAGATTATACATATATACATATTTTATTAGGAATTTTAATTAAAACAACTTTAAAAATTCATAATAATTAATCCACACATCAGAAAATTATGAAAAAAATACCCAGACGATCTACAACACTTGTAAAACCCATATCTATAGTCAAAACAATTTTGGGAAACAATTTCTATTTAATAATAATTAATCCATGATATAACTTGCAAAAATCATAATAAATTGATACAAGATCAGAAAATTCTGAAAATTTTATCACATATCTATATGCATACAACCTACGCTCTGATACCACTGTAGGATTTTATACATCATAGAAGCATGGTATAACATTTATTTTGATATAAAATCCATATTAATCGCATACAAATCATGGATACAACATATGGATCGATTACTAACCTTTAAAAGCGATCCAAGAATGATGAGCGGAGATCCCTAGCAGCTGCTCCTCAAGTGTGAAGCACTCCACCGGTATCCACAAAGAGATCGAAGTATTGGAGGGAGGAAGAGGTTGAGAGAATTAGGGTTGCCTCCTTTTATTTTCTTCTTGAAAATTAGGGTTTTCTTTTGGTTGAGGCAAATGGGGTTTATAATAGTATATTTATAGGCAAAAATTTCAGCTGAAATTTTTTCCATAAAATATTATTATTATTAACCCTTTAATTGATTATTCTCATCAACCAATTAACTAATAATTAAAACACCTTTTAATCATTAATCATTTTTCTAAACACTTTAGAAAATAATTCTCTCACTTGATTTAATTTCCAAAAGTTAAATTCTTAATTAATAATATTAAGAACTTTTTCTTAATTAATTTATAATTAATTAAATCTCATTTAATCAATTATTAAATTTGCTAATTAATTATTTATTTCACAAATAAATAATTACCAGCCATTATTAATTAAATCCTCCACCATTAAATCATTCTCTTTTATGGTGTGACCCTGTAGGTTCAATATTAAGCCGGTAGTAGAAATAAATAATAATAAAACTATTTTATTATTATTTATAGAAATTCTCTAATTCATTAAATATGATTAATTAATAAATTAATCATATTTATTCTACATCGTGAGGGATGCTTCTCAACATATCGCGACTATCCGGATAATACTAATTCACTACTTAGAATACCAAGAACCTATTCAGTGAATAGTTACCATACAATTAATTCCTTCTACCCTGCAATGTCATGATTAAATATAAGGCATGGAACTCGTGTCAAGCCTATCTTATTTAATCATATGCTTTCCCATTCACTATGCTTAGTTCTAATTAATGTGAATTAGAAACTCCCTTCTAATTTCATTCACTCTGGCCAGAGATTCCTGAACTAGCATAAGTGGATTAGCATTGAACATTTTCTTCCTTCACTGGAAGGGATAGATCCTTTATTGATCATACACTATCTTCGTGTACAAATCCTACACCCAGTAGAGCCCTTATTATTGTCCCCTGAGACTAAAAACTAAATCAAAGTATAGTTCAGTGTACACAAGATGACTATGATGACCTCAAGTCTAAGGATACTTGTATAACTATCACTATGTGAACATCTACTGACACGTGAGTGAACTCCATCAGTTGTTCAACTGTGTGAGTCATGTTCAGTGAACTTATTCTATAATAAGCACCTACATACTAGCTATAGTGTCACCACACAAATGTCTATGAGAACAGACATCCTTCATAATGAAGCAAGCATAGTATGTACCGATCTTTGTGGATTACTAATTACCAGTTAGTAATCCTATGACCAGGAAATATTTAAGTTCGGAGTTATCACCTTTTAGGTCTCATTATTATGATCTCATCATAATCCATAAAAAGCTTTACTCTAAACTATGGTATATCTTATTTAAACACTTAAATAGATAAAGCTCACAATAAAAACAAAATAAATCTTTTATTAATATAATTGAAATCAAAACAGATTACATAAAAGTTATTCCTAAATCATCATACATGATTGGACTTATGACACATCTCTTTCAAGCTGAACCTGTATCACAGAACATATGGCAATATAAAGATAAAAGGCACTTAAGATCTATAATGAGTAAAAATTATGCATTTAATCTTTTGAGAGAAATGATGTACAATAGTGATTCAAAATGATTTAAATGAAATAATCAATCACTAAAGTAGAAAGAAGTTTGATTTTCTTCCTAAAACTGTTCGAGTGCACAAGTCTGTTTTTATGCCTAAAAAGATAAATGATTTGATAAGACACATACTGATGACCTAGCAGTATTAAGAAGAGAAAGAAAGATTTTATCTTTTAATATGAATGAGTTTTTGTAAAAGCATTGATCACTTAGGGTAAAGTCTAAGCAATTCGCATTCATATCAAGAGCTCCATAATCTATCTTTATAAGATTATAATCAACAAAATTGTTTATTGATAAATATCCTTAATGAGACTGACTATGCTGCTAATTTCAAATTGTAGTGAATCTGTAACCATAGTTGTACTTTAAGAAAGATTTTTACACCTTTTATATTAGTATAAGTGACCGAGGTTATGCATTTATTACTTAGAGGAGTTCTAAGTAATGTCACAAATACTAATACTTCATAATTAGTTCATAATTAAACTCTTAACTAAGTATCATTAACTGATATAAGTCAAGAATTAGCACACAACTAATCATGCTACAATCATGATTCTGATTCAGTGAATTCTTGAGATGTAAACATTGCCAAATTCACTAGAACCAAAATCTCATAATTAACTTATAACACATAAGTTACAATCAATATACTAGATATCAATTGTTGACAGATTTAGGTATAATCAATCATGCTGCTTATTTATTTTAAGTTAGTTTGAATTATGGAACAAATAAAATCATTGAGTTGCTTCAATTTCCATAATCAAAACTACCCAAAATAAATATTAAATAAGTAAATACTAAATATCTATGAGTTGGATACTAGCACTTAAATATTTGTGATTATCCTTGAATAATCACCAATAGGATATATGAATTATATACATGGCAATCACTCTCTGGATAATTAGTAATTTTAGAAATACTTTCTAAATATATAAAATATTGAGAGTTTTATACACATAACTTAGAAAATACTTCAACTTTCAATATTAGTGATTTTAAAAATAATCACTGATTACTTAGAACAAAAAAATTAAATAATATCATTAATATTAAAAGTATTACAATTATTTGTACATGATACAAATAACTATGCTGCATATTATTTTAATATAATTCAAATTATGAGACTGATATGGAATGGAATTGTCTACCATCATAATTTAAATTATTTAAATTAATATTCAAACTTAATGCTATAATACTTAACTACCACAAGTGTATATGACATTGTAATCATGATAATCAAGATAGTAGCACTAAGTATGAGGTACCGGATTACTGATAAATTCACAAGTCCTTTAAATATTGAAGATTTAATACCTGTGAACTTATATTAAGAATTCCTTATAGATGGGATTTTCAACTAATATGCAATGAATGATATCCCACACTCACAAACCAGTCTTGAAAGATTAATTTTAACAAGTGATTTAATAAGTATTTCTGTAAGTGACTCTTTGACTAAAAGATATGCTCTCTAAAGTAATGATACCTGGTGTGAAGGTGCCTTGTCATAGAGTGTTCCACAGAGTTGCTGGAGTTGAAGTTATCTCTCATCATAATAAGAAATCCATTTTCTTCCTCGAAGTTGACAACTTCCTGAGATGTTTCTCGTGTCACTTAAGTTGACAGCTTCAGAGATGCTTCTCCTGTCTTTCTTACAACCTGCATAATCTGTAACTATATAGCCAAACATGTTAAGCATAATATCTTTAGGGTACTTTACTCCAAGAGTTGATAGTCCCTTAAGATATCTAATAATCTTGTTAATAGCTATAAGATTGGATTCTCTAGGATCCACTTGGAACCTTGCACTTTGGCATCTTGAGAACATTACATGTTGTCTATTAGCATTTGAGTAAAAAAAAGAGTGAGCTTGTCATACCTCTATAGCTTGTAATAATTACCTGAGTTTCACTGATCAAGCTTTAGAGGTTTCTGTTGGTAAGTAGTCTTGGCATGTTCGGAATCTTCCGAATTTTGCATTTTCAAAAGTTCCTTAACTTACTTGTATTGCCATCATTCTTTTGGTTTACTTGAGCTTCGAAAAGAAATATTCTTTTGGCATGCTTGTAGTAATTCCAAATAGAATAGTAACCTTTCCAACATGCTCCTCCATACCTACTCTGCAATTACTTAGCAAATAACCTTGCACAAGTCTTTGTTAGTAGACCAACATATAACATTATCATTTATATCACTACACATATATAACATTATATTTGTGCCTAGTGATAAGAGAGTTATTAATTTGATGACTCTACTAGTTTATATTAAATTATAACTTCAGTTAGAGTGTCATACCATGTCCTTGACGATTGCTTGAGTAGTATACTAGTTCATACCAACCTGAAGTGAGCTTGAGAATAAGAGATATATAGAATCCAATTGATCTGCAACTGCAAAGTCCATGAACTGTGGTGCATTGACTTCCTCTTTTGACTCACCAATCAGGAGTACACTTATACATATCTACTAGAGTCCAATTCCAAGTGTAATGTGCATTAGTGCCTGATTTGTCGTAATATCCTCAAGTCTCGTCACTGGTGCTTTCTGCTAGATACTGCTTCCTGATAATAACCTAGCATCCATTTTGGCCTTGTCCCTCGTAACAATGCCATTGTCCTCCAGCTTGACTTCTAGTTATCCATGTAACAATTAAAATATTGTCATTTGGTTTGGATACCAGCTTCCCTACAATCTACTTGCTGACTGATTGAGTTCATCTTGTTTTGCAATCACCCAATCAATCAAGATCTATTAGAGCTTCTGTAACTTTCTCAGTTTCTTTGTCAGATAGAAAACTAGAGAATTAATTATTCATTCTCAGTAGCCCTGCTAATCATTACTCCACTATCTGGATCACTTGGGAACTAGACTCTGGGAATAATATTGACATCAAACCCTTTGTCTCAGCAGATATGTTCTTTAGTGTCGTTTGATGTTTTCAATATGGTGTTGTGTCTGACCAGTTGATCCTTCTATTGCTCCCCTAAGCTGTTGCTGGTATTTCCTGAAAATCCTTACCCTTGCTGAATGGCTTCATTGAAGAAATGAGTTATGTTATACATTGCCATTCCACTGTTTGGATATGAATCATCAATACCATTATTTTCTCCTTTATCAGCTTAGAGCATGGAGTTGTTGAGCTGTGCACGTAGATATTCAATCATCTTCTGTTGATCAACCGCAAATGCCCTGTAGGTCGTAAACTCCACTGAGTAGCCATGAAGAATATCCTTACAAGTCTTAGATGCAAATTCCAAGATCTTCAAACAACTGAAAACATTTAATTATTTGCTTCTGTAGAACATTCTCTCCAAACACTTTCAGGTTATCCAATATTTGCTCATGTTGGCCATTGACTCATTAGTGGTCTTCATGTATACACCTTGATCAAGGCTTGATCTCACTTGTTACAAACTGTTTAGACTGCTCCAGCCCTTTGGTATTTAGAAAGTCTTGATTAGCTTGATATTTCCCTTGTAGCTTTAATCAAGTTCCAGTTCTTCCTTTGTACCACTCCATTCTGACACGGAGCTCCTAGTGCTGAATATGTCTCAGAATGTTCTTGATGTTACATATATTAATCAGAACTGCTTCTTGAACTCAGTCCCATTATCTGACCACAAGATCATTTCTTATACAGTTGCTTCCAGCTTGATCTTCTTTGATGTAATCAATCACCATCTGTGATGTCTTGTCTTGAGAACGCACGAACAACAACTTTGTTTCATAAGAGTAGTCAACACCATCACTAAGGTATATCTTTGCTTTTATGTGATGTTGTCTTTGACTCCTCTTTCTGTCATGCCTCACATTTATCATCTTCTGAATTCCAGATGAGGCAGTCCTCTCACAAACCACTTTTCACAAAAGAGTTCCTTGAGTTGATGTTCAAGGGTGAGAGCTTCTAATGCCATAGCTAAATTTTTGTTAGATGAAGTTTTATAGTAGACACCATTGACTTCTCCTTTTCAGAGTTTCCAGTCTAGCCACGAGCATTTCCTTTCCTTGCTCTAAGAAGAGCAAGCTTCTCAACCTTCCCGCTTCAGATGAGACACTAATCCTTCTTTCAATTGACATTTTGTCCTTTGATGCAGAACTGTCTGATAAGAGGATTTGTGCCTTGATTCTTCAGCAAAAAAGATGCTTCAATTGTTATCAATGACTCCAATAATTAGTTGTTATCAGTGATAGCAATTGCCGAGTCCATGATGACATCCCTTTTCTGCCTAGTTTGTCCCATAATGAAAACCTTTGTTGTCATCTCCAAAGATTATTGACGGAATAGCTTTTGTCAATCACATTTGATTGTGAGGCTCTTTCTTTGATCATGTGCCTTGAGTATGAATTACCAAGAATACATATGAATCAATTAACCTGTTATGTCCTGCACTCACAAATATATTAATAGTTCTTGGTACCCAACTTATCAGTTTGGGTCCAGATGTATTAGAGATATTATTATAAATAGAGATAACAACAGCTGCAACCTTATCATGCTAATTCTTGTCTTTGACTGATCATTTTCTCCAATTTAATACCCTTGACAGATTTGTCTTAGGTTAGGGGATAAATGGTTTCCACCTTACATAAGGAGGACTAGCAGTCTTTGCCCTATTATGATCCTAAACATGCTTTCTACAATTAAGCAAGCATTGTATTAGGAATACATGGCATTCGTTCAGAAACATTACACCTAAGAATTAAGCAAGACATGCATGATATGGAACAAACAGAATTAACAAATAAATCACTAATTCTATCTAATCCAATCCTGTTGATAAATCTCATCTAGCTATCTCAATCCAATTATAAATTAATACATCTTAACAAACAATTGAGATCAAATGAATAAATCACATTGTATTAGGATACAAGAGATAAGCATAAACAAAGGTCTTATATGCTGGAAAAACATATACCTCACTAAAGCAATTAATCATGTTCAACAAATATTCAAACACATATTTAAGATCATCTAAAGTAACATGCACAAGTTAAAACATCAATCCTAGTTACCAGAAAATAATCTAGTGAACTAGTTCAACATTATCTATATGTGATGCTATCATGCTTGTGAGAGTGTTAAACATTTAAACACTAAGATCTTATCATGCATTGAATATTGAGAACAAAATATTACAGTGGTTCAAGAAATTGAAACCTGAGATATATGAGTTGGACCACTTTAGAGATTGCTATGAAAGCAAGATATTCATGATTCTAGTCATCTAATCCATCTCAACTCTTTCCCGTGCACTATAAGTTTTAACTGGCTGCTATCCTAAGAAAACATTCCACCTTTGTATCAACTCTTTAACTGAATCCCTACTCATCCTTGTTTGTCAAGCTTCTTGTTCTGTTGTAGCAAAACCCCTGATAGTTACTTGACACATATTGCTTGTCAAACCTGTAGCTATCAAATCTTGTTTATGTCCCAACCTCAGTCTGCAACCACCTCTTGAACTGCATCTGTAAGAATCTCTGCTTCAGAATAAATAGGCTTGATCCTTAGTTATAGCTTATGTACTCCTTATGAATCTGATGCAACTAAACTTCCCTGACAAGTGAAACACTGCCCTGATGTCCAGTCCCTCAAGTACTTCTACCTGAGCTTCTTCTGATTCAGCTATCAGCATCTCTTACATTCTATCCCGAGGTTCCAACCTTAATGCATGTAACTGAGATATTTGTTTGTCCCCACTATTCTCTCTGACCTCTACAATTTCTGCCTGTATGATTTCATTGATTCCCGGATAAATATAATATTGGTACAAACCACCGTGTGACTGTATAATCTGAAATCATAGAGCTGTCTTAAAATCTCCGAGAAAAATTGTACCCGTAGAAATTTCATTCAATTCCCGCATCTGAAAACCCAGTGGTATCCTATGGGGTAAGCCTTTGAGGAAGTTCCACAATTTTCGTCTGTAGGTCTTGAAATCATTTTAATTGGAGTGAGAAAACCATTATCTATAATTTCCGTGTTCGGGAATTTTCCGTCTGAATAACACATGGTCTTCGTTTTCTTCAAAAGATTAAAATCCACTTTAAAAGCCCGGAGGAATCCTGAGTCTACCAATCCTTTGAGTACCTTTAATTTAATATTTAAGAAAAATTAAATTTACATTATTTTTAATTTTCTTAGAAAATAAATTAATCAAAAATAAATAATTACGAGAATTTTTTTTTCAAGAATTTCAAATTTTCTTAAAAATTAAATCAAACGTAAATTATTATTCAAGAAAAATTTAAATTTAAGAATTTTAAATTTTATGGAAAAATAAATAAATCAGAAATAATTAATTAAGGTAACAAAAATTTGTTAAGTATTCTATGGTGACCCAGACAGCTCTTGAATATTCCTTTTCCTATGGCGATCAGAGTAATTGAGCTTCTGTGGCGACTATTGCTTCACTGTAGGTCGCTACATATGCGTTAGAAAATTTTACACAAATCTGTTTGTGGCGACTACAGGGAGCTAGTATTTTCTTCTGCATGTGCACAATTCCGCGAGTCTAGCTACTCGTCAAACAACTCCCACGTGGCTTCCTGGCGCCTGAATTATACTTGTGCGAGGTTGCACTTCAAGATCCGTGCGTGGCCACCACAGATTCCCTTCCATTTTTTTGTTTACGCGCGCGTGTTGCACATATCCATGAGCTGCCAAAATCTGATTAAATGCTAATCAACAACATAAAACCAAGCCAATTCATTCCTGTTAATCTTTGGAAACTACATTTGTGTACATGTACTGCTGAAGTAAATCAAGAAATGGCAGCGAAATTGGCAGCTAATTAGCCTTGAATTTCTGAGATAATATGGCACCTAAAAATTCTGAACTTAGCACTTTAAATCCTGAAATACTCATTTAAAATAATAATTATTATTTACTAAAATTTAAATAATAAATTTATTTATTCAAATTTATAAAATAAATTTATTTTAAATAAATTCATATAATAAACTTATTCAAGTTTAAATTATAAATGCATTTAAATAAATTTATAAAATAAATTTGCTAAATTAAATTTATAAAATAAATTTATGTAAATGCAAATTAATAAAATAAATTAATTTCTGGATCCTGATTTGTGTGTCAATCAGTCAGTTCTGATACCAATTGTTAGGTCCCGAATTATCGTAGAAGGTGGGGTTGAATACGATAATCACTAAATTAAAAATTCTTTCGAATCTTTAGCGGATATAATATTTAGTGCTCGGTTAGTGGTTCCATGTTCTTGAGTTGAATAGTGTTTGGGAATATAAAACGAGGAACACAAGATATTCAGGGAAGTATATAATCATATATAAATCCTCGATGGGTGTTGCTACACTCCGGTAAATAAATTAACCGGCTACAATCTAAGAACAACAAAGTTCCTAGCTACTACAAAGATTTACAAATCAAATCCTATACAATGATCTAGCTTTTGTTTGTCTAAGGATTTAATTACCGGGTAACGATTATAATGCCCCTATGAATATACAAGAATTAAATCGGGCATTATAACGTTACTCCGGTGAGAAGTTAAACGAATATTCAAGGTGCCGGAACTTCTCTATAAATCTTTGCTTCTTAATTTATCAGCTCTCTTTTTATTGGAGAAGAAGATAAACAGAACAACTGAACTGATCTGCTGCTTGTGTAGTCTTTATATCAATTCAATTGTGTGGCTGAAATTGAACCACACAAATAATTGATTGTACAATAAATTGTGGTTGAGGTTTCTGTGGCGACCAGGTACTTTTCTATGGCGACCAAGGTAATCACTTGCCTGTTTATTTTGTGTGGCGACTGAGAGATGCATTAGTAACTTAGTTTATTTTACAAGCTTTACTAACTTGCGACCTGGGAACACTGTACTAGTACAAATTATGTACTTAAACAAAACAAACCACCTCCTGTGGCGACCTGTCACCCTTGGTTCCTTTTTTCCTTTTTTTTTAATTTTCTTTTTGTTTTGTTTTTGTTTTTCTCTTTTTTTTGTTTTCCTTTTCCTTTTTCTTTTTCTTTTTGTATTTTTTTCTTTTTCTTTTTCTTTTTTCTTTTTCCATATCCTTTTTTTTCTTTTTCTTTTTAAGTTTAAGTTGTAACTAAATTAATTTATAAAATAAACTTAAATATAACTTATATAAATAAACTAATTTAGATTTATAAAATAAACTTATTTAAAGTTTATAAAATAAATCATTTTAAGTTTATTAAATAAATTATATTAAAGTCCATGATAGGGATAAATAAATTATGATAGTATAATTAAATACTGCAAGGTGTGGGCTGCCAGGCCCAATAAAAAGATATATGATACTCAGACCAGAAAGGTTAAGCCTGATGGACCAGATCAGGCCAGATGAAATAAAGAAGGCCCAAAAGCCCTGATTATTAATTAATTTCGTAATTAATTAATAAGGGAAAAATCAGCTATTGAGAAGTCCCGATAAGGATATAAATCCTTATAGATTAGCCTCAAGGGGACCTAAAAGGATAAGGAATCAGTTTCCTACTATCTAGGACTCCAAAGTCCATTCTAATTATGAGACTTGCCCACCAAATCTCCTATACCAAGTCCAATTCAAGGACTCCCAACATCTATATAAGGGGCCTCACCCCACAAATCAGAACTACGTTTTTTGGCTTGATTCTCTAATTCACAGAGATACGTAGGCATCTCGTAAAGGAAGAATTAAGCTACGAAACACGAGAGCAGCCATTAAAGGCCTTGAGCTCCCGAATCTTAGTAATAAATACAGCAAATAATAACCTTAGTTTTTTATCCATAACAGTCCATTAAATAAATTTATTTAATTTACCAATTAAACTTTGAGCTTCGTCAGTCCTCTGAACTGTTTAGCTGTATACCCCGCACACCACTTATCGTATTTAACATATAAACGTTCAATCCAAGTACGTTCCTCAACTTAACAATTCTTCTATAAATAATACCCAGATTCCTTTCACGAGCTGTTGACGTCTAGTGCAACTGGTCTGGTTCACAGACGACTAACCCCAATTCAGGTCTTCGTATTATAGCATTGATTAAATTGTTAAGATTACAACAACTTTATCGCTTCAGACACTGACTGTCAATAAACAACTGTACTTTCACTAGAATCCTTTATGATACTTTAGACAACATCTTCATTAACCTCTGTCTATACCATGTCTTCAATTCTTCAGATTTCTATGCTTCAAACACTGTCTATCTTCAATCAATGACAATACACTGAAATCTTCCGGTAGCACTTGTATACTAAATCTTCAACATTTCTGAAATCCTGAAAGTCTTTAATCTTTGTTCTTCACTGCGGCATGATCATATTAATGAACTTCTTTCAGTGACCTGTAAACAGACTTCAGGCCTTCATCTAATCTTCTGATTCTTTGTATTTGCCTTATCTTCATTCTTCCTGATTTCTTGTGTAGACGTAGTATTATTAACCTGTCCCGTTCAAGTGTTGTTATCGTGTTGAGTTATCACGTAATTGTTCATACAGCTATGTAGTCTCACCAACAACTTGGATCTTCCAAATGAGAGAGATGATCAGTGACTGGATTCTAAGTACCTTTCCTGTCCTTGATCTCTAACTCAAATTCCTGAAGTAAAAGGACCCATCGAATCAGTCTAGGCTTCGAGTCCTTCTTCGAGACGAGATAGCGAATCACAGGGTGATCAGTGAAAACTGTCACCTTCGTCCCAAGCAAATAAGATTGAAACTTCTCAAAACCATAGACAATGGCCAATAGCTCTTTCTCAGTAGTAGTATAATTCAGTTGAGCACCATTAAGGGTCTTACTAGTATAGTAGACCACATGAACTATGTTGTTCTT
Source organism: Apium graveolens (assembly GCF_009905375.1). NCBI lineage: Eukaryota > Viridiplantae > Streptophyta > Magnoliopsida > Apiales > Apiaceae > Apium > Apium graveolens. The sequence goes on along the minus strand of NC_133648.1, from coordinate 54,063,403 downwards.
TCTCTACCCAAGAACTGCTCCAACTGCATAGTCACTTGCATCGCACATCATCTCAAAAGGTTCATCCTAATTTGGTGTAGTTATGACAGGTGTCGTGATCAAACTCTTCTTTAAAATCTCAAAAGCAGCTAGGCACTCATCATCAAACTTAAACGGGACATCTTTCTCTAAAAGATTGTACAAGAGTTTAGAGATTTTAGAGAAGTCCTTGATGAACCGTCGAGAGAAACCCGCATGACCAAGAAAGCTACGAACTCCCTTAACAGAAATTGGTGGAGGAAGATTTTTGATAACCCCCATCTTGGCTTTGTCCAACTCAAGACCTTTACTAGAGACTTTGTGCCCAAGAATAATGCCATGTCGCACCATAAAATGACATTTATCCCAGTTGAGAACCATATTGGTCTCAACACACCTTTTAAGAACGGCGCCAAGATTATGCAAGCACTCGTCAAAAGAATCACCGAACACCGAGAATTCATCCATAAACACCTCCACATTTTGACAAATCATGTCAGAGAAGATAGCCATCATGCATCTCTGAAATGTGGCAGGTGCACCACACAACCTAAAAAAACTCTTATGAAGGCAAAAGTCCCAAATGAACACGTGAAGGTAGTCTTTTCCTGATCTTCTGGAGCAATGCAAATCTGATTATAACCCGAATAGCCATCCAGAAGACAATAGTACTCATGCCCAGCCAATCTGTCAAACATCTGATCAATAAACAGAAGATGGAAGTGATCCTTCCTTGTGGCCTTGTTCAGCTTCCTATAATCCATGCAAACTCTCCACCCTGTGACTGTTCGAGTAGGAATGAGCTCATTTTTTTCATTAGCAACAACTGTGATACCTCCTTTCTTCGACACACACTGAACTGGACTCACCCAAGAACTGTCAAAAATAGGATAGATGATCCCTGCATCTAGCCACTTAAGAATTTCCTTCTTCACAACTTCTTTCATAATCGGATTAAGCCTTCTCTGTTGCTCAACCACTGGCTTGCTCCCTTCCTATAGCAAAATTTTATGCATACAATAAGAAGGGTTGATTCCCTTGATATCTGCTATAGTCCATCCAATTGACGACTTGAACTCTCTCAGAATTCTTAAGAGCTTTTCCTCATCACTACCTGAAAGGTCAGATGCAATAATAACAGGAAAAGTAGATACATCACCTAAAAAAGCATACCTTAAGTGTTCAGGCAATGGTTTAAGCTCAAGTGTAGGAGCTTCCTCAATAGATGGCTTGAGGCGCTTTGGAGAATTTTTCAGCTCTTCCAATCCAAGAGATTCAAAAGGCATACCAGCCTTCGCTTCCAAGGAGAAGCATTCAAATACTGCAACTGTTCATCACCTTCATCATCTTCACTATCTGAATTCCTCAACAAGGATTTCTATTAGGCATCAGACTTTAGCATTTGATCAAGTTCTGAAGTAACCACAAAATTGACCAACTCCACTTTTAAGCACTCCTCATTTTCAGTCAGGAATTTCATGGCATTAAAAACATTAAACGTCACATCCTGATCCAGCACTCATATAGTAAGTTCACCCTTCTGCACATCAATCAAGGTTCGGCCAGTAGCCAAGAATGGTCTTCCAAAGATTATGGGAATCTTCTTATCCTCCTCGAAATCAAGAATTACAAAATCAGCAGGAAAGATGAGTTTATCCACCTTGACCAAGACATCCTCCATAATTCCTCGTGGATATGTGATAGATCGATCGGCTAACTATAAGGTCATATAAGTTGGCTTTGGATCAGGTAAGTCCAACTTCTTGAAGATTGAGAAAGGTATCAGATTGATGCTAGCTCCCCAGTCACATAAATATTTGTCAAATGACACATTTGCAATGGTACAAGGAATAGTGAAGCTTCCAAGATCTTTAAGCTTCGGAGGCAACTTCTGTTACAGCACAGCGCTGCATTCCGTAAGAGCAATTGTCTCTAAGTCATCAAGCTTCACTTTCTGAGAGAGAATACCTATCATAAACTTTGCAGAACTAGGCATCTATTCAAGAGCTTCAGGGAAAGGTATGTTGATATGAAATTTCTTGAACACCTCCAGAAACTTCTCAAACTGCTTATCCATCTTTTTCTTATGCAACCGCTTAGGAAAAGGAGGTGGAGGATAGATCTATTTCTCCCCTGTATTACCCTTAGGAAGGGTGTGTCCCATAGTAGTCTTCCTTGGTTCCACTTCTGCTTCCTTCTGCACTTTTTCTTCAGCCACAACTTCTTCTCCCGAAAATTGAGATTTTTCGGGATTTGCAACCTTCCTAGACCTCAATGTAATTGCCTTAACATGCTCCTTAGCTTCCTTCTTGCCTGGAACTTCAGTGTCACTAAGGAGTGTACCAGGTTGGAAATTTGCCTAATTTGATTCTCCAAGGTCTTGATAGACACCGCTTGGCTCTTGCACATGAGCCTCAACTCCTCCAATTCAGATTTTTCATTAAACTGTTGCAGCTGGAGTTATTGTCTTGGTGCATATTGCAGTTGCTGAAAATGAGGAGGGTTGTATTGCTTCGCAACATACTGTTGATAAGGTTGCTGAACCGCATTCTGAGTATGGCTCCAGCTAAAATTAGGATGATTGCGATTGTTGGGATGATAGATGGCTGGAACCGGTTGCTGCGACCTCTGAAAGTTGCTCACAAACTGAGCTGGTTCACTAGAATACCATATTGCTCCGTCTCATGCACACCAGCACAAAGCTCACAGACACTAGTGATCTCATTAACTCCATAATTAGCCAAAGAGTCCACCTTCATCAACAAAGCCTTGAGCTGAGCAACTATAACAGCAGCTGCATCTACCTCCAGAATTCCCGCTATCTTGCCCTGAGTTAGTCTCTGAGTTGGGTTATGGTATTCATTAGCATCCATCAGTTCAATCAATTCAGAAGCTTCATCATAGCTTTTAGCCCATAAGACTCCTCATGATGCTGCATCAAGCATGGATCTAGAAGTAGCACCCAATCCATTATAAAAGCAGTTAATGATCATCCAGTCAGGCATCCCATGGTGAGGACACTTTCTAAGCATCTACTTGTAGCGATCCCAAGCCTTACATAAAGATTTTCCAGATTGCTGAGCAAATTGAGTAAGTGCATTTCTGATTGCAGCAGTCTTCGCCATAGGAAAGAACTTAGTTATGAACTTTTGAGCAAGATCCTCCCATTTGGTGATAGACCCTGGTGGGAGAGAATGCAACCAATACTTAGCTTTATCCCGCAGAGAGAATGGGAAAAACCTCAACTTAATAGCATCTTCAAAAAATCCATTGAACTTGAAAGTGTCGTAGATCTCGATGAAATCTCTGATATGCATGTTGGGGTCTTCTGTCGGAGAACCCCCAAACTAAATTGAGTTCTGTATCATCTGAATTGTGCTCGAATTGATCTCAAAGGTGTTAACCGAGATGGCTGGTCGGACAATGCTAGGCTGAATATCATTAATTTTTGGTTGAGAGTAGTCCATCAAAGCTTTCATATTCGCTTCTGGTTCTCCCATTACAATAAGAGCCTCTTCTTCAACTTTCTCCTCGACAAAAAGTTCTTCAAAAAATTCCTTAGCTACTATAACTTCTTCCTCAGCGTGATCCAGAGTTCTCTTACAAGACCGAGAACGCGTATGCATACACGCTCGCTAGAGTACCTGAAATGCGACAAGGAAACAACTAAGTAACAATGTCCGAGTCAATAAACTTTAACGACCCCTTATGACAAACACATAAACTAAAAATTAACACCGAGTCCCAGGCAGTGGCGCCAAAAACTTGTTAGGACGAAAACACGCGCTAATATTCATGTAAATATATGCGATCACAATTAATATAGAATCAATTCTAGTTCGTTCCCACAGAGACTGGTTTTGGTTAATTTCAATCAATGCACTTATACAACAATGGTATGGCTATTATCCAATGCTAAGATGATTAACAATTTAGGATTGTTTATAACTACGATTAACTAAGAGATTATACTAAGAACATTAACTAAGAGATTAAATAGAGTGATTAACTATATGACACAAACATGGGTTCTAACTTCATTACTACTTCATTCAATAGCCTTCTTGTTCTTAACCTTAGCATGCAATGGTGATGACACTAATCAGATAACACGAAAATGATAAATGCCCACTTTCGTTGTACGGATACCATACTACCAGACATCCATAAAAGAGATATAAGCTGGATAGACACCAATTATATTGAGACCTTATATGTCTATAGAATTTGACAACATAACGGTTTAATGCACAAGTTATCTATCGTGATTAGATAGGGAAAGTAAGATGGTTAAAATTACCTACGAATCATGCATGACAAATACATGAACCTATGCTAGCATGGCAAGTTCTAAACCTCTAAATTCACTGTCACTTCATTAGAGATTAACACACTATCTTATAAGTTCGCGACGCTCAAAAGACGAATAAGTACAACCAATACTAGGTTATCATACATGTTAGATATATTTATGATGTCATGACTAATATTATTTGTGTTTAGTTTTCAGATCTTACTTAACAGGACAAATCAATACTTAACTGGAAATCAGTACTTATACTGAAGTCAGGACTTAAGATATCAGAACTTAAGTTGTCAGAACTTAAGTTATCAGGAGATAATATCAGGACTTAAGGAGGCTTTCAGATAAGGAAAACGGCTGATTGAAAGGAAAGAAGATCAAGACAAACATAAGAAGAGATATGCATGGAGAAGAATTCTATAAAGAATAGAATACTTGGAAGAAAAGATAACTAGTTGATATATATTAGGAAGCAGAATTATACTCGATATCAATTAGAAGATTATCTTGTAACTGTGTAGTATATAAACACAGCATAGGGTTTACACTATATGTGTTATCTAATTCGAGAATATTAATTATTGTAACCCTAGCAGCTCTCGTGATATTTGTTCATCACTGAGAGAGAACAGTTCTTTGTAACAGAGTTTATTGTGTTGAATAAAATATGTGTTCTGTTACTTAAGTTCTTATATTCGATTTGATTGTGCTAGACTTTGTATTCAACCCCTTCTACAGTGTGTGTGACAGTGGTAACTGTAATAACCCCAAAATTTTGGACTTTTTGTAACCCTTATGAATAGTGATTTTGCTGATTATGCTGAATAAGAAAACTTTTCATGCCATGCTTTGTAGGGGTTTTTTTATTGATATTCTGAGATCTTATTAGTACTCTATATGGTATATAAGTGTATGTAAAGATCGTCAGAATCTAAATTCGAACACTTTGATTTTTCCCGAAAATCCACCAGATACAGAAAGAATTGAGTATAAGGTAACATGATTAAAAGGATTTTAATTCAAGGATTATAAGAGAGGATCATAAAAGGAATATAAAATATTGAGAAAGGTTTAGGGGAACCCAAGTAATAAGATCCCGGGTATGATCCCTCAGACGATAAACGAGAACGAAAGTTAAGCGAACCGTATAACAGATCAACAATCATTAGCCAAGTAATTAGGAGTTAATCAAAGAGGTTAGTGGGTGATGATGTCATCACACCAACAAGAAGAAGACAAGTATAAGAAGATGACATAAGCATGGTGACTTAAGCATGATAAAAAGGAGGGATTGGTTGGTTGGTTGATTTTGAACCATTCATTTCTTACCATGGTAAAAAGTTAATTAGTAACAAAAGGATATCAACCAAGCCAAAAAAAATCATAACACAAAAACATAAGTTGAATTTCATTTTAAAGAAAGAAGTTCTCGGCTTCTTCATTTCTTCAAAGAAAAGAAAATCAATTTCCAAGATCCAAGCTTTGATAATTTGTGAGGTAATTATCCAAGGTTCCTTATGCATAGATATATCTATCCTATGAATCTAAGCTTCCATTTCCTTCACAATCTCTTCCAATAATTCATGGAAGAAGAGGGTGAATAGTGTTTTCAAGATCTTGAAAATTTTGATCTTATATTTTTGTTTAGATATAGCTTTTGTAAGGATTTTCAAGGGTGGTTCCAAGCTCCTTAGTTACTTCTACTTACCAAGGAAGGTATAATCTCATACCCTAGCCCTACTTTTGAATAATTAGAGTTTTTATGTTTGGTATGGTTCATGAGAAGCATGATTCTTGTATACTTAGAGTATGGTTGGATTTGTAATGAGTTTGAAGTTGTAAATCTTGATTATTGGTTAATGAACTTAAGTATAGCTTTTAGTTCATGTTTGAGGGTAGTATAAATTGGAAATCTTGAGATGTTGGGGCTGTTCTAGTAAAGTATGGATGGAGTTTGGTTGTAGTAATGATTGTGGGTTGATTTGTGGATTGATTGGAGTGGTATAAATTTGGTAATCGCGTAAACATAGCCGTCGTAATGCCCGATATACCTTAGACTGTTTTTGTTCTTAACTTCAGGACCCGTGAACTCACTTTTAGATTTTGACCATTTCCAAGATTAGATATTTCATGTTATGAGCTTCGTTTTGATATGTGGTTCGCTTGAATCCGATGTATGGTTTAGGAGAAACGACCGTTTTAAGTAACGGCATTTCGCGAACGAACCATTACTCCATGCCTTACTTTGAAACCTTGGTTAAGGCCCTTAAATGACTAATTGGAGTATGAAACAGTTATGTAAAGTGCATTAGGAAGTTGATAGGGTATTCGTGAAAGAATCGCCTTAAAATTCTTAATGGTTAATTTATTAAAAATGATGGAGCCGAGGGTACTCGAGCGACTTAAGTGAATCGTTAAGCGCAAAAGCAAACGTTAGGGTCTAATTGGTTAAAGTATAGATTCTTAAGCGACTTTGGTTTAATTCCAACTTATATGTTGTTTATAGGTTACCAGACTCGTCCCAAGCCTTTTACCACCCTCAGTCACTCAGACAAGTTTTCTACTCGTTATACTGTTGTTGTGATGTATATATGTATATGCATTATCTTGTGATAGATGCATGATTGTTATTAGCAAATCTTGCGATATATTGGAGCATGCTAATATGGTTTATATGCATGCCTGTTTCGTAATCTTGATATCTAATTGTTGACTCAATGCTTATAAACTGCATAATACCTATGCTAGAGATAAGCAGTAGTTGCGTATACCCTTAGTATAGGGGACCCAAAGGTGAACATTTTCTAAACCGGGAGTCGATGTTCCCGAGTATATTATATATATATTTATATATATATATATATATATAGATATAGTTTTCAAAACTATTAATCGAATAAGGTTTATTCGATAACTTTATTTTATTTAATGAATATTATTTTGAATATTCATTCGAGGACATATGACTCCGCTTATTTTATTTAATTAATATTATTTTGAATATTCATTCGAGGGCTTATGACTCCGCTCCTTTTATTAAATAATATTCTTTATTTTATTAAAGAATAATGTTTCGATAATCAAACTTATTTTTGATTATTCAAATAAAGATCGTACTTTCGTATAAGTATATCTTTGGTTATTTATTATTCATTTCAAGTATGTGTCTTAAAACTTCTACTTCAATTATTTTTATAGAGATTATCCTTTATGGGAATATTATTTAAATAATAATATTCAGATATTTTCTAATATATCGGGACTGATTTATTTCATTAAATCAGCATTACTCCAAAGATTCTTAAAAATGTTTTAGAGTCTTCAAAATGATTTTTAAAAGTTAGAGCGGATCCCAAAACTCATTTTTATATTTAAGATCTTCCTTTCAAAGGGGATTTAAATACTCGCTCAAAACCTAAGGGATCCGGCTCTGTGGTGTATTTTATATTCGCAACGAGGTTGCTGTTTTGAGAAAACATCTTGATTACTTGCCCAACATTCGGGAAGTAAGTCCATCTATTTGAGTCGGCATAAGCAACATGGGCTCAGTGGGCGTCCATGAAAGTGTAAATGGCTCAGTGGGAGTCCATCAATACGTAAGTGGCTGAGTGGCAGTCCAACATAGGTCCTAATGCGGCCAGGGTGATGACTAGTGGGGAATTCGTCCATCTACTAGTAGAAAAGGTTACTTATTGGTATCTTTGCCTGATCAGCTAGATATCGGGTTTATGCCAAAATTCTTTCTTTCCAAATTCATTGGATATTGCAACTCTGTTCATACTTTACATGAGAGGGGTTTTCAGGAAATGTATGAGAGATATATATGGATATATATATATATCGGGACTTAGTGAAGTATCTCGTAACTTCATTTCATTCAATAATATTTCAAAGGTTGAATCTATTCAAGTCTTATGTTGTAGTCCCACCTATGTGATGAACTTCGAAAACTTAGTATACTTGAACAGTGGTAGTTCAAGTAGATTTCTAAAATGGTATAAGTATAGTGAAGTAATTGGTAACTTCATCTTTCTTTAAGCTTATATCCAGTAAGTAATTACCTTACACTTGTTAAAGGTTTCCAGTAAGTTATCCATTTAGATACTTGCATTATTGTTTACACTATATATTATCTTGCGAGCTGTAATGCTCACTCTTGCTTCATTTCTTCATCACACAACAATAGTTAGGAAAGATGGCCAGACTCAAGCAAACCCAGCACAAGCGCGTGGTAAGCGTCCCGCGTCTTCCTGTTGATATCGTAGCTGCTATAGCTGCAGAGGTAGATCTATTTGTAGATCAGGCATCCTACTTTTGGGAATCAATTATGTATAATTATAACTTGTGGCAGATAATGGTAATTAACTATAAACTTATCAAGTAATCATTTTGGGTTGTAATAACTTTTAAATTTTGGATTCAAGGACTTGTACCTATTTCAATTTCATATCTAAGACTATAACGTGTTGTGGTGTGTGTTAGTGTGGGGTCACAACATGATGTTATTTATTATTAATTAAGTTAAGTGATATTATGGAAAGAAAGACCGTGACGACCCGAATTTCCGACCCCGGATCTGGGGGTGTTACAGAAATGGTATCAGAGCCAAGCGTTATAAACCTTAGAGATGATGCGACGATATAATAATAAACTCACAAAGATAATAAGAACTCTTGCCAAGTTCATGGTCGGACTACTTAAAGTAGCGCTGATAGTTAAAACCCTTACGGGAACCCTTATAAGTATCATGATAGTAACTTAGCTTGTTTAATGTGTAGGCGCCTGAGATAGAGGACCCAGAGATGTTCGAGCGTGAGCATGATGAGGCACTGCTAGATGCCGAGGATCAGGAGGAGCCTGAGATGGAGGAGGAGGACCTCTCAGAAGAGTCAGAGATAGAGGTTATTGCGATTTCAGATGAGGAGGACCCGGATGAGGTCCCAGTAGCTGAGGAGCATGTCGGAGCTATGGTAGAGTACACTGGTATCCCTTTACCCTTACTCCCAGTGGTCAGAGCTCCTACCCCTCCACCACTATCGTGGAGACCCTATGATGACAGCTCTGAGACCCATACTCCCGAGCCTAAGCAGACCGAGGAGCTACCATACCCCGATCCTTGAGGAGAGAGCTGACGGGGATAGAGCTCACGGCCCGTGCGAGATTCCGATCACTTCAGGGAGACAGGCATGGCAGGATCACCAGAAGGCAGGCTGACTACATTTTCTGTCGTGTGATGGAAAGAGTGTGGGAGCTGACCCGCTCCGGTGTTTGATTCAAGACCAGTGATATGGTAGTCTAGTCGTCTAGTTAGTCGAGGCCATAGTAAGAGCCAATTTTCCGGGATAATTGATTTGTATATAGTATCCCTTTCTCTGACTAGACAGATAGACTCATGCATTTCACTTTTTGGGCAGATGACTGTAGCACTGTTGTACGTTTGACCAGATCGAACTATGTATTTCTCATATTATGTATATATTTGTTTCCTTTCAGTTCAGTTCCTTAGTGATGAGATCACTATTTTATCGTTATTATTACTGCACTTCTTTTAGAACTGTCATAATATAATAGAATTGCGAGATACCTTCTTCCCATTATAGAAACTGTGCAAGGCACAATATTATGTATGATTATGACCTAACGTTGAATTTTCCCAAAAATTATCAGTATCATGCCGCCAAGAAGGATTGGAACTAGGGCGAACCCTGGGTTTGAGGACCAGGGAAGCCATAACCAGGATGGTAGAAACCAAGAACACAGTGAAGAGGAAGATGAGGATTATGTTGAACAGGATGACTCCCAGTATGAAGAGGAGGAGGAAACATTTGATGTTGAAGGATTTGAGATAGATGTTGGAGAAGGAGAAACTGAGGTTGAGCAACAGGTACCAAACCCAGGCATGGATCCCATGGGGCAGTTCACGCAACTACTAAGGCAGAACTTGGAACGTCAACCCAACCCATACCCTCAAGGAAATAACAATATTGTGGCAAACTCTTTCAGGGCTTTCAAGTCCCTTAAGCCCCCTGAGTTCCACGAATCAGCCGACCCAGTTGAGGCAAGGGCATGGCTAAAGGAAATGGAGAAATCCTTTGAGATTCTGAGTACCGATGAGGCACAGAAGACTGTATTTTCTACCTACCTTCTGAAAGAAGAGGCCAACTACTGGTGGGAGGCCAAAAAAAATATGGAGACAGATGCTATCATAACCTGGGAGAGGTTCAGTCAGTTATTTTTGGGAAAATATGTCTCGAGGTTTATGGAGAACCAGATGGAGCTCAAGTTCTTGGAGCTAAAGCGGAATAATTTATCTGTGGCAGAGTACGAAGCAAAATTTACAGAGTTATCAAGGTTTATGTCGGAGTTTGTAAGCACCGAGGAAAAGAAAGCTAGGAGGTTTCAGCAGGGACTGAAACCATGGATTCAGAATAGGGTGGCAATCCTTGAGCGTACAGATTATGCCACTCTGGTGCAAAAGGCAATAATTGCAGAAGCCGGAAGTGAACAAATGCAGAAGGAAAGAGAGAAGAAGGGAATAAAGAGGAAAAGTATGAGCATGGGTGGAGGTTCCGCAGGAGGGAGCTTCCCAACTAGAATTAATCGAGGAGCAGTGTCCCTACCGGGAAGGAGCACTGGGTTTAAGCGGCCCGTGAGTGTGAATGTGAGCCAGAGCGGCCAGAAGTCAAAAATGTCCTATTCCAACCAGTCTCGACCCCCGTTGCCAGCCTGTAACACTTGTGGAAGGATGCATTCTGGGGAGTGTAGGGGAAAGCCAGTAACCTGCTTTAAGTGCGGTCGAGAGGGTCACTATTCAACTAAGTGCCCTTCGTCAACCCCTGCCAACATTCCAACCATCACTTGTCATCAGTGTGGACGCCCGGGTCATTGGAAGAGGGAATTCCCAATGAACAAACCAGCAGCTTCGGGAGCCAGCAGGGCTGTCTCCAATAAGCCACCTACCGCGAGGACTTTCAACATGACAGTGCAAGATGCTATGAAAGACTCAGATATGATAGCAGGTACCCTTTCTCTAAATTCAGTCAGTGCAAATGTTTTATTTGATTCTGGAGCAACTAAATTTTTTATATCAAAGGACTTTGCGCATAAATTAAGACTTAAGGCTGAACCCTTGATAGAACCCTTACAAGTGGAAATAGCCAACCATGAAATTATTCCTGTTAACCAAATTCACCCCGCCTGTGAGTTAGGCATAGGGGAAAAATCTTTTAGTGTTGATCTGATTCCTTTTAAATTAGGGGAATTTGATGTAATTCTGGGAATGGACTGGCTATCTAGCAACGATGCTCAGATAGACTGTAAATGGAAGAAAGTTAAGCTGAATATCCCAGGGAAGAAAGGAGTCATATTCAGAGGGAAGAGGCAGACGCATAAATTTTTGACCATGGCCCAGGCTAATAAGATGCCACGAAAAGGAAATGAGGCTTACCTAACCTATGTGGTGGACACACAGAAGGAGGTGCCCAACTTGCAAGATATTCCGGTAGTCAACGAATTTGAAGATGTATTCCCACAAGACCTTCCGGGACTACCACCCGATAGAGTGATTGAATTTGCTATTGAATTGGCCCCATGGACGACGCCGGTTCAAAGGCACCTTACCGGTTAGCCCCATTAGAAATGAAGGAACTGGCTACCCAATTACAAGAACTTTTGGATAAGGGTATGATAAGACCCAGCATGTCTCCGTGGGGAGCACCAATATTATTTGTTAAGAAAAAAGATGGGAGCATGAGGCTGTGCATCGACTACCGAGAGTTGAACAAGCTAACCATAAAGAACCGGTACCCGTTACCCAGAATAGAAGATCTGTTCGACCAGCTAAAGGATGTTGTTTACTTTTCCAAGATTGACCTGAGAACTGGATATCACCAACTAAAGATTAAACCCGAAGATATTCCCAAGACCGCGTTCCGTACCAGGGATGGGCACTATGAGTTCTTGGTAATGTCCTTTGGACTAACCCACGCCTCGGCGGCTTTCATGGATTTAATGAACAGAGTATTCAAGAAGTACTTGGACAAGTGTGTGATAGTTTTTATCGATGATATTTTAATCTACTCAAGGATCGAGGCAGAACATGCAGAGCATTTGAGGATAGTTCTAGGAATACTCAGAGAGGAACAGTTATTTGCCAAATTCTCGAAGTATGGATTCTGGCGGAATGAAGTACAGTTTTTAGGACATGTGATCAATAAGGAATGAGTATTGGTCGACCCCTCCAAGATAGAGGCGGTCTCAAATTGGGAAAGGCCAAGCATATCCACAGAGGTAAGGAGTTTCATAGGATTGGCCGGCTACTATCGTAGATTTGTACAGGATTTTACGAAGATCGCAGCTCCTTTGACGCGACTTACTCGTAAGACAGAGAAGTTTGAATGGACGGAAAAATACGAGAACAGTTTTCAAGAATTAAAGAAAAGGTTGGTAACGGCCCCGGTGTTGGCATTGCCAGACGGAAAAGGAGATTTTGTGATATATAGTGACGCGTCACACAAAGGATTAGGGTGTGTGCTTATGCAGCACGGTAAGGTGATTGCGTATGCGTCGAGACAACTGAATGAATACGAGATTAGATATCCTACTCATGACCTTGAGCTCGCGGCAATAGTTTTTGCCTTAAAAATTTGAAGGCACTACTTGTATAGAGAGAAGTGCGAGATTTTCACAGACCATAAGAGCCTCAAGTACATATTCACGCAGAAAGAGCTCAACATGCGCCAAATGAGATGGTTAGAACTAATCAAGGACTATGATTGTGAGATTCTTTATCATCCAGGGAAAGCCAATATGGTGGCTGACGCCCTTAGCAGGAAGGAAATACTCAAAATGATAATGACTTCGGAGGAATTGATAAGGGATTTCGAGAGAATGGAAATAGAAGTAAAGGTAACCAGAGCCGGAACTGAAAAGCTGTTTGAGATCTTGATGCAACCAGAGTTATTGGAAAAGATTAGATTGTGCCAAGAAAAAGTAATGAATGAAGTCAGAGATTCAATGACTGGAGAAGAGATCCATACTGAGAGAGATGATAAGGGGGTAATGAGGTATTCCTACAGGATTTGGGTTCCGAATGTTCAAGAGCTTAAAGACAAGATTTTTGATGAAAGCCATAGTTCAAGGTATTCCATTCACCTGGGGAGCACCAAGATGTATAGGGATTTGAAGGAGTATTACTGGTGGCCCAACATGAAGAGGGACGTAGCAGAATTGGTAAGAAAATGTTTGACTTGCCAAAGAGTAAAGGCAGAGCACCAAAGACCCAGTGGGCTTTTACGACCCCTGGAGATTCCCGAATGGAAATGGGAACAGATAGCCATGGATTTTGTTGTAGGCTTACCAAGGACAAAAGCCAATCATAATGCCTTATGGGTAATTATAGACCGGCTGACAAAGTCAGCTCATTTCATTCCTATCAATGAGAGATACATAGTCGATAGACTGGTGGACATTTACCTTAAGGAAATAGTGACGCGACATGGAGTCCCAGCATCCATTGTCTCAGACCGAGACCCCAGATTCAACTCCAGATTTTGGAGGAGCTTTCAAGAATGTGCGGGGACCAAATTAAACATGAGTACCGCTTACCATCCCCAAATGGACGGGCAAAGTGAAAGGACCATCCAGACACTAGAGGATATGTTGAGAGTCTGTGCAATAGACTTTAAAGGAAGTTGGGATGATCACTTGTCGTTGATCGAGTTTCCTTATAACAATAGCTTTCATGCCAGCATCGGAATGCCGTCTTACGAGGCCCTGTACGGAAGAAGGTGTCGATCTCCCTTATATTGGGATGAAGTAGGAGAGCGGAAGATGCTCGGATCCGAAGTGGTCCAAAGGACCAAAGACATAGTGGATCTCATCAGAGGACGGCTGGTAGCAGCCCAAGACAGACAGAAAAAATATGCAGACCTAGCCCGAAAGGACAAGGAGTATGAAGTAGGGGACTTAGTACTGCTAAAAGTATCCCCTTGGAAGGGATTAATGAGGTTCGGAAAGAAAGGGAAACTAATCCCAAGATACATTGGACCTTTTGAGATACTAAGACGGATTGGGAAGTTCGCTTACGTGCTAGCCTTACCCCCGAAACTACAACAAGTTCATAATGTGTTCCATGTGTCAATGCTAAAGAAGTATCATCGGGATGCCAGACACATAGTGGAGTACGAGCAGGTGGATATGCAACCAGATCTGACTTACGTGGAGAAACCAGTAAAGATTATGGATAAGAAGGAGCAGGTGCTTCGGAACAAAGTGATCAAGCTAGTCAGAGTGCTATGGCAGAATCATAATATGGAAGAATCAACTTGGGAACTAGAGAGCGCAATGCTAGAAAAGTACCCCCATTTGTTTTCTATCTGATTCCGGGACGGAATCCTTTTAAGGAGGGGAGACTGTAATAACCCCAAAATTTTGGACTTTTTGTAACCCTTATGAATAGTGATTTTGCTGATTATGCTGAATAAGAAAACTTTTCATGCCACGCTTTGTAGGGGTTCTTTTATTGATATTCTGAGATCTTATTAGTACTCTATATGGTATATAAATGTATGTAAAGATCGTCAGAATCCAAATTCGAACACTTTGATTTTTCCCGAAAATCCACCAGATACAGAAAGAATTGAGTATAAGGTAACATGATTAAAATGATTTTAATTCAAGGATTATAAGAGAGGATCATAAAAGGAATATAAAATATTGAGAAAGGTTTAGGGGAACCCAAGTAATAAGATCCCAGGTATGATCCCTCAAACGATAAACGAGAACGAAAGTTAAGCTAACCGTATAACAGATCAGCGATCATTAGCCAAGTAATTAGGAGTTAATCAAAGAGGTTAGTGGGTGATGATGTCATCACACCAACAAGAAGAAGAAAAGTGTAAGAAGATGACATAAGCATGGTGACTTAAGCATGACAAAAAGGAGGGATTGGTTGGTTGATTGTGAACCATTCATTTCTTACCATGGTAAAAAGTTAATTAGAAACAAAAGGATATCAACTAAGCCAAAACAAATCATAACACAAAAACATAAGTTGACTTTCATTTTAACGAAAGAAGCTCTCGGCTTCTTCATTTCTTCAAAGAAAAGAAAATCAATTTCCAAGATCCAAGCTTTGATAATTTGTGAGGTAATTATCCAACGTTCCTTATGCATAGATATAGCTATCCTATGAATCTAAGCTTCCATTATCTTCACAATCTTTTCCAATAATTCATGGAAGAAGAGGGTGAATAGTGTTTTCAAGATCTTGAAAATTTTGATCTTATGTTTTTGTTCAGATATAGCTTTTGTAAGGATTTTCAAGGGTGGTTCCAAGCTCCTTAGTTACTTCTACTCACCAAGGAAGGTATAATCTCATACCCTAGCCCTACTTTTGAATAATTAGAGTTTTTATGTTTGGTATGGTTCATGAGAAGCATGATTCTTGTATACTTAGAGTATGGTTGGATTTGTAATGAGTTTGAAGTTGTAAATCTTGATTATTGGTTAATGAACTTAAGTATAGCTTTTAGTTCATGTTTGAGGGTAGTATAAATTGGAAATCTTAAGATGTTTGGGCTGTTGTAGTAAATTATGGATGGAGTTTGGTTGTAGTAATGATTGTGGGTTGATTTATGGATTGATTGGAGTGGTATAAATTTGGTAATCGCGTAAACATAGCCGTCGTAATGCCCGATTTACCTTAGACTGTTTTTGTTCTTACCTTCAGGACCCGTGAACTCACTGTTAGGTTTTGACCATTTCCATGATTAGATAGTTCATGTTACGAGCTTCATTTTGATATGTGGTTCGCTTGAATCCGATGTACGGTTTAGGAGAAACGACCGTTTTAAGTAACGGCGTTTCGTGAACGAATCATTACCCCTCGCCTTATTTTAAAACCTTTGTTAAGGCCCTTAAATGACTAATTGGAGTATGAAACAATTATGTAAAGTGGATTAGGCAGTTGATAGGGTACTCGCGAAAGAATCGCCTTAAAATTCTTAATGGTTAATATATTAAAAATGGTGGAGCCGAGGGTACTCGAGCGACTTAAGTGAATCGTTAAGCGCAAAAGCGAACAATAGGGTCTAATTGGTTAAAGTATAGATTCTTAAGCGACTTTGGTGTAATTCTAACTCATATGTTGTTTATAGGTTACCAGACTCGTCCCAAGCCTTTTACCACCCCCAGTCGCTCAGGCAAGTTTTCTACCCGTTATACTGTTGTTGGGATGTATATATGTATATGCATTATATTGTGATAGATGCATGATTGTTATTAGCAAATCTTGCGATATATTGGAGTGTTAGATATATTTGATAATGTCATGACTAATGTGATTTATGTTTAGTTTACAAATCTTACTTAAACAGGACAAATCAGTACTTAACTGAAATCGGCACTTATACTGAAGTTAGAACTTAAGTCATCAGTACTTAAGGTTCAAAAGATATTTTTCAGAAGATAATATCAGGACTTAAAGGAAACATTCAGATAAGGAAGGCAGCTGATTCAGAGGAAGAGAAGATCGAGACAAACATAAGAAGAGATATGCATGAAGAAGGAATTCTATGAAGAATAGAATACTTGGAAGAAAAGATATCTGATTGATATATTTTAGGAAGCAGAATTATATTCCATATCAATTAGCGATTATCTTGTAACTGTGTAGTATATAAACACATATATAGGGTTTACACTATAAGTGTTATCACAATCGAGAAGATTATTCATTGTAACCCTAGCAGCTCTCGTGATATTTGTTCATCACTGAGAAAGGACAGTTCCATACTGTAACAAAGTTTATTGTTTTGAATAAAGTTTGTTTTCTGTTACTTGAGTTATTAAAGTTCGATTTGATTGTGCTATACACTTTATTCACCCCCTCTACAGTGTGTGTGACCTAACAAGTGGTATCAGAGCCTATCTGTTAACACACAAACAATTTAAGATCCAAAAACAATCATGTCTGAAGCAGAAACTCCAACTAAGCCCACCAAAGCTGAAGAACCTCCAAAGCCACAAATTCAAAGCCGATATGAGACTATTAGAGTTCCCATATTGAGACCATCTGAATATCCCATATGGAAGGTGAGGATGACCATGTTTCTGGAAGCTACAGATCCAGAATATCTTGATAGAATCAAGGAAGGCCCTCACAAACCAACCAAGCTCGCTGTTGCAGTTGCAGGTGAAGCAGAAAAGTCTGTACCAAAGGAGAAGAGTGATTACACTGCTGAAGATATCGCATCAATTGCTAAGGATTCTAAGGTACGACACTTACTGCATAGTGCTATTGATAATGTAATGTCAAACAGGGTAACAAACTGCAAGACTGCAGAGGAGATATGGGATGCCTTGGAAACAAGATGTCAGGGAACAGACACGATTAAGAAGAACATGAAGACAATACTCACTCAAGAGTATGAACACTTTGACTCAAAGGCTAATGAGTCATTGACTGGTTTATATGATAGATTTGTCAAACTCTTGAAATATTTGTCACTGGTTGATAAGGAGTATGATCTTGAAGATTCAAACCTTAAATTCTTGTTAGCTCTTCCTGAATACTGGGATTTGAAGGTAACAACAATAAGAGACAACTATAATCTTGATGAAACAACTCTTGATGAAATTTATGGAATGCTCAAGACTCATGAACTTGAGATGGAACAAAGAAGCAAGAGGAAAGGAGGAAAGTCAAGGACAGTTGCTCTTAAGGCTGAAGAAGAATCCCCCAAGGCAGCTACCTCAAGGAAAGACAAGGGTAAAGCTCTCTTCACAAAGTCTGATACTGAGTCATCAAGTTCTGAAAGTGATGATGACTCAGAATCTGAAAGCTTGCCTGAGACGGATGCTGATGAAGAGATGATGAAGCTGTGTGCTCTTATGGTGAAAGGAATCACAAAGATTGCATACAGGAAGTTCAGGAAGGGAAAGAAGTTTTCCAGGAAAGGCGCAAGTTCTGATAAGAAGAATTTCAGAAAATCTGAGGGCAGAGGAGGAAAGTCTGACAAAGGAGATTATACAAATGTCAAATGCTACAACTGTGGTGGGAAAGGCCACATATCTCCTGATTGCAAGAAAGTGAAGAGTGACAAAGGCAAGGCTCTTGTCACAAAGAAGAAAAGCTGGACAGACACCTCAGATTCTGAAAGTGAGGAGAATTATGCCCTGATGGCAAATATTGATAAGGCAAGTGCCGAAAGCAGTTCTGAAGCTGCTGAATTAAAGGTACCTCAAACTACTTATGCCTTTCATACTGATGATATTAATGAGTTGAGAAGATATCTTAAAACCATGTTCATTAGCTATAGAGATCAAACTTTAACATGTGAAAGATTAACTTCTGAAAATCTTGCTTGTAAAAAGAGAAATGATTATTTAGAAAAGGAGTTAGTCATGTTCCATCAAACTCAGAAAGATAGAGATGATGCTTTCAATGTTAGGGATGAAGTACTTAAAATGAATGAATCTCTAAAAGCTGAGTTAGAAAAGGAAAGAGAGATTATCAGGACTTGGACTAACTCTGGCAGAACAACTCAGAATTTGTTAAGTAGTGAAAACTGGAAAGAGGGCTTAGGTTATGGAGAGGATAAGAATGATAAAGGAACTGTAGATATTAAGCCTATAGTTATTAATCAAAAATCTAAATTAAAGCCTGTTAAGTTTGTAGCTGTAAAATCTGATAATGAGAAATCAGAAGTTAAAAAGGAATTAACTTCTGACAAACTAAAACAGGAAAAGACAACTGAAGTAAACGTAGGCTTAATGACTAAGAAGAAGCTTAAGCATAAGCTGAAAGATGTTAAAAATGCAAACAAGGTAAAATCACCTAGGAAAAATAGGAATAGAAAGGAAGGTGTGAATAAAAGCAATGATTATAAGCCTGTTCCTGATGCTCCTAGAAAAACATGTCATAACTGTGGAAGTTCTAACCATCTGGCTTCTTTTTGCAGGAAGAATAGGAATATAAACTCCTTACCTTCAAAGTCAGGAGTTAAGAGTCAGTCTGTTAGATATAAGCCACAAAATCCTTGTTTTCATTGTGGTAGTTTATGGAATTCCATTTATACTTGTAAGGAATATCATAGTTTGTACTATGATTATTATCAAATAAAACCTTCTTTAAAGAAAGTTACCATTGTTCCTTCTAGTGTAAGTTCTGATTCAAAGTCTGATAGTGTAAATTCTGATAAGAAAAATGTTAACATAAACTCTGATGCTAAATCCGCTGCAAATGTTAACAGACTTAATAAGGCCAAAGGATTCAAGCTTGTCTGGGTCCTTAAAACTAATCATTAGTGGTCTTTGTGATTGCAGGGCAACAGGAAAAACATCCTAGTTCTGGACAGTGGATGTTCAGGACATATGACTGGAAATAAAGCCCTGCTATCAGACTTTGTGGAGAAGGCTGGCCCAAGTGTTTCTTATGGAGATGGCAATATTGGAAAAATATTGGATTATGGCAATATCAATCTTGGGAATGTCATCATTAAGGAAGTAGCTCTGGTCTCAGGACTTAAACACAATCTGCTGAGTGTCAGTCAAATCTGTGACAGAGGTTATCATGTGGATTTCTTTGAAGAACACTGTGAAGTTGTAAGTAAATCTACAGGCAAAGTTGTTCTGAAAGGATTCAGGTGTGGTAACATTTATGAAGCCAAGCTTTCAACAAGTACTGATAGTTCTGCAATCTGTCTGATGAGTAGAGCATCAATTGAAGAAAGCTGGAATTGGCACAAGAAACTCTCTCATTTAAATTTCAACAATATAAATGAACTAGTCAAGAAAGATCTTGTGAGAGGACTGCCAAAGTCAGTATTTGCTCCTGATGGCCTTTGTGATTCTTGTCAGAAGGCTAAACAAAGGAAATCCTCATTCAAGAGCAAGACTGAATCATCAATTCTTGAGCCTTATCACCTTCTACATGTTGATCTATTAGGTCCAGTAAATGTCATGTCTATTGCAAAGAAGAAATATGCTATGGTCATAGTGGATGAGTTCACCAGATACACATGGGTGTATTTCTTGCACACAAAAAGTGAAACTGCATCTCTCTTGATTGATTATGTCAAGAAACTGGATAAATTGGTCAAAGACTCAGTGAAGATAATAAGAAGTGATAATGGTACTGAGTTCAAGAATTTGATAATGGAAGAGTTCTGCAAAAACCATGGAATCAAGCAGGAATTCTCTGCTCCTGGAACTCCACAGCAAAATGGAGTTGTTGAAAGAAAGAATAGAACTCTCATTGAAGCTGCACGTACAATGCTTGATGAAGCAAATCTTCCAACCTATTTCTGGGCTGAAGCTGTGCAGACTACTTGTTTTACTCAGAATGCAACACTAATTAACAAGCATGGAAAGACACCATATGAGATGGTGAAGAAAAAGAAGCCAAATCTGAAGTATTTTCACGTGTTTGGATGCAAGTGTTTTGTTCTTAAGACTCACCCTGAACAACTGTCCAAATTTGATCTAAAAGCTGATGAAGGAATTTTTGTTGGGTATCCACTTTCCACAAAGCCTTCAGAGTCTATAACTTGAGAACAAGAGTGGTCATGGAATCTATCAATGTCTACTTTGATGATAAGAAGATTACTGGACTTGAAGATTTCAATGATCATGCTCAGCTGAGATTTGAAAATGAAGACTTAAATTCTGATACTGAAAATTCTGACAGTCTAAATCCTGATACTGCAAACTCTGATGGATTAAGCTCTGATGTTATTGAAACTGTGGTGACTACGCCAAAGGAAAATGCACCTGTGCAGGAGGAGCATACTGAAGAGACAACCACATCTCAAGAAGCATCAGAACAGAAAACTGGCTCTTCAAGTTCTGACTCATCAAGTTCTGATAAGCCAAGTTCTGATAGTTTTGAAAATCTAAATTCTGAAGAATCCAACACAGAGAGCATAATTTCAGGGGGAGCGTCAGAAAATGTTAATGAAGATAGCATGGATCATGGGGGAGCATCTAGTTCTAGAGAAAACCTTCCATCTGCAAGGAAGTGGACTAAATCACAGACACCTGATTTGATAATTGGAAATCCTGATGCAGGTGTCAAAACTAGAACAGCTACTTCAAGTGAATGTCTTTACAATTCTTTTCTTTCTCAGACTGAGCCAAAGAAAGTGGAAGAGACTCTTCAAGATGCTGACTGGGTGCAAGCAATGCAGGAAGAGTTAAATGAATTTGAAAGAAACAAAGTCTGGACCCTAGTGCCAAGACCAAAGAACATATCTGTTGTTGGTACAAAGTGGGTATTCAGAAACAAAACTGATAGTGATGGCATAATTACAAGGAATAAGGCAAGGCTGGTTGCAAAAGGATATTCTCAATATGAGGGAATTGATTATGATGAAATATTTGCACCAGTTGCTAGATTAGAAGCCATAAGGATATTTTTGGCTTATGCTGCTCACAAAAAGTTTACTGCCTTTCAAATGGATGTGAAAAGTGCTTTTCTCAATGGAGAATTGGAGGAAGAAGTATATGTTGAATAACCTCCAGGATTTGTAGATTCCAAATATCCAGATTATGTCTACAGGCTTGATAAAGCACTTTATGGACTTAAGCAAGCTCCAAGAGCATGGTATGAGACTTTAGCTCAGTTTCTTCTGGAAAGTGGATTTAACAGAGGAACTATAGATAAAACACTGTTCTACCTCAACCATGGAAAGGACTTACTTTTGGTTCAGATATATGTTGATGATATCATCTTTGGTTCTACAAATGACAAAATTTGCAAGAAGTTTGCCAAACTGATGCAGTCAAGATATCAAATGAGTATGATGGGGAACTTAGCTATTTTTTGGGCCTTCAAGTCAAGCAGAATGAAGAAGGCACTTTTATTTGTCAAACCAAGTACACCGAAAATTTGGTGAAGAAATTTGGAATGCAAGATTGTTCAAGTACATCCACTCCCATGGCCACTGCAATAAAACTGGATAAGGATACTGGTAAATCAGTAGATATTACTGATTACAGAGGTATGATTGGCTCTCTACTCTATCTAACTGCAAGTAGACCTGATATCATGTATGCTACCTGTCTTTGTGCAAGATTTCAAGCAGATCCAAGAGAACCTCACTTAACAGCTGTGAAAAGGATTTTCAAATATCTTAAGGGTACAGCTGATCTGGGATTGTGGTATCCCAGAGAATCAGATTTTAAACTAATAGGTTATTCAGATGCAGATTTTGCAGGTTGCAAAATTGACAGGAAAAGCACAAGTGGAAGCTGCCAATTTCTTGGAGGCAGATTGGTTTCTTGGTTTAGCAAGAAACAAAAGTCAATTTCCACATCAACTGCAGAAGCAGAGTACATTGCTGCAGGAAGCTCTTGTGCACAAATTCTTTGGATGAAGAATCAGTTACTGGATTATGGGTTAACATATTTTAAAATCCCTATTTACTGTGATAATCAAAGTGCTATTGCTCTGACAGGTAATCTAGTTCAACACTCAATGACAAAGCACATCAGCATTAGGTACCACTTCATAAGGAAACATATGGATGATGGTACAGTGGAATTGCACTTTGTTCCAACTGATCAACAACTAGCAGATATCTTCACAAAACCACTGTGTGAAGCTACTTTTACAAGATTGGTAAATGAACTTGGAATGGTTTCAGGTTTTTTCTCTAAATCTGCTTAGTTTTTGTTCTGATGCATCAGACTTTATGATCAGTATTTACAAATATTACTTTCCTTGTGTATTCTGTGCTTATTTGAAAATTGCTTAAGTACTGATTGTTGTCTGATGTGAAAATCTAAACTCTGATAATGATATGTCTGTTTATGTGACTATTCAATCCTATGAGGATAACTGTGCTACATGCTGACCTAGTAGTCTTCAATATACTAGAGATCCCATGTTAGAAGTAATTATTTCTGTGGAAATCTATTGACACAATCAAATTCTGATATTGAGCTTAGTTGAGTTTACTTTGTATATCTTATTACTAAGTCAAAAACTAGAATAATGCTTCTCATCTGTTAAGTTCTGATGCTAGTAAATCTGTTGAATGTACTAAGTGCTGATAAACTTCTCTTATCAAAAGAAAAGGGAAAAGAAAAAGAAATAAAAATTAGGTACTCCTTTGAGATCTAGAGTAAAAATGTGGAAGTGACGACCTAAGTGCATTGCTGGTATTAAGTAATATGCATCAGAAAAGCAAATAAATATTTTTCTTGGTGACTTTTCACACTCTATGATTACTGGAGAAATACTCTGATTATAGCATAAATTCTGATAAGCAGTCGTGACTCACTTACACTGAGAAGCCACTGCAAAATGGAATTTAAAAAGATGTACAAAATTAGCACAAGACAGTTGAGGTGGACTCATGCATGAACTCATTCAATAGTAGGCTTCAGAATAATGACAGATTTTCAGTAAAGTTTTAGTTATGCCTTATTTCCAAGATGTTCTGAAGTGAATCGGACTTTACTCTTTGTCTGATATTTAGCTTAATGCACACACTAACATTCCATATGAATGATGAAAATTTCTGTGGTGATCCATGTTGCTGTAGATGAACAGTTTATGTGTCAGATTGCATAAATTCTGAGGACAGGTTCTGTTGAACATTCTGATGATTAAGTTCTGAAGAATCGATATCAGAATTTGGGTAAAGAATTATGGAGATAGGCATTCATTTTTCGAGTTCAGAAATCATGTTATGATGACTGTTAAGTTTTGATATAAGTCTAAGTTCTGATATTAAATTCTGATCCTTTACTTGACTTATTTGTGGTTACAATTTGAAACAGTCTCCTTTTCAATTAGAATATTAACAGTCAATCTAATTAGGGTTGGTAGAACACGTACATGCACAGTAATTTTTACTTGTTTCTTGTGCGCATTAAACCCTGTCTTACACTTCCGATGATTGTTTTTCGTCTTCCCAGTCTAGGGAGACGGGGTAGAATTATTTCTACCTGTCCGCATTAAATTATCCATGCGTCTCCTGGCATTCCTCTGCCTATATAAACCAACACTTCACATCAGCCTACACATTATTTCCTTCCTCAAACACTTACTCTCTTTTCCCTCATATACACAACATCTTGGTTAACTACAATATGTTTTTAAACTATGAGACCTTCAACATGGAGTTAAGCCGTGAGGGATGGCAGCAGGAATGGCACGTGACTGTCAACCCTGATGAGATTTGGGACTCGGTTCCCCAGGAGGTTCTCACACACCTCCTGTTCTTTTACATGGACTACCATCACCATCTGGAGCGATTGGAGGAAGAAAGGCTGGAAGCTCTCCGCCAGCAAGAGCGAATCATCAGACTCGCTATTCTTTTTGTAGAGAGTAGGAAGAAGAAATAACTTATTTTCTTCTTCCTATTTTTCTTCATCGTCAGCCTTGCCCTGCTTCTTGAGCTAGGACTAAGGTTGTTGATGTTTGGATTAGAAGCTTAGGCAGTCTTGTAATTCTCTGATGTAATTTCAATTTCATGAATGTATTCTCTTAATATATTAATGAAATTTCTTATTTTTGCAAGATTCTGTCCCTGAGATGTTTGCACATTTAAATGCACTGTTAAATCCTGATATATCCATGTTCTGATGATCATTTTAATCATTGATCTAAATTAAGTTCTGACTTTAAAATATCAGTACTTGTTTACTTGATTTATTTTGGTCATTCTCACACTTGAAATTTATTTTCAGAATATTGGTTTTGCAGTGAAAATAATTGAATAAGTGGGAACAGTTTAAATTTTGAACTAAAACTCACTTACCTCAATTAATGGGATTACTGGGTAAGTGGAACGGTTTTTCCTTGAAAACCTGCATGTGATAAGTAATGATTACTGTTTTCCCGTGCCCATTAACTATTCATTATTGCTGCATGTCTAACATGTGTCCAACGGTTTCTGCATCAGAACCTGTTGTTAAAGAAGCTGAGAAAGTTCCTTCTCAGAATGATTCTGGAATTGGGGGATCTAAGCTTCTCAAAAGGCTTAGGAGAATGACTTCTGCTGAACCTCCCAAGAAATCCCCACCTTCAAAGAGATACAAGAAACAGAGAGCTAAAAGGCCAATTTCAGATGATGAGGAAGCAGCAGCTAAGGAAGGAGATCAGAAATCTCTGATCTCACAAGAACCAGAATTTACTGAAGCCACTGCTTCTCCATTGACTCCAACTCATGAAGCTGTTATAGAAAAGGCCAACACACCATCTGTGTCTCCTGTACATAAGACTGTATCTCTTGTCAACCCAGGCTCAAGTGCTGAAATTGATATTTAGAACCTGGTTGTGCCTGAGATGTTGATGATCAGAATATAGGTGAGCATCAGGATATGGCTGTTGATCAGAACTTGGAAACATATCAGCATTTAGAGGATGATGCTGAAGCCTCGATTGCTTCTCATACTGTTGTTTTATCAGAAGATGCTGATTCTGTAAATTCTGATGCTGCAAATGCTGATGATACTGGTGATGCTGCTCAGAATGCAGATGCTGATGAAGCAGGTCCTTCAGGATATGCACCTCCACAAACTGTTTCTAAATCTGAACGAGTTAAGAAATTTGTACGAGGAGACGCACCAGTACCTTGGAGTGAAATTCCTCGCGGACAGGAGTGGACTAAGGAATGGAACTCAGTTACCTTTGTTCCATCTGAAAAGATTCTTGCTGAGCACTTGGCAAAAGCTGATGAAATGTTAATTAATGATGATTTTAAGACACGGCTTCGGGTCACTGCATTGAGTACTAGACATCTTCGAGGTCTCCATTCACCAACTCATGCAAAGTTACATAAAATTCAGGAAGAATTGCTCAAGCAAGAAACAGTTAAGAAACTTGAAAAGAAAAGTTTCTTTAAACCTACCTTTGACAGAGTTGCTTACATTGAGAAGACCCAAGAGAAGCAACAGTCTCAGATTGATGATATTTTGAAAAATCAAGCTTCTCAGCAATCTCAACTCGATGAAATCCAAGCCTCGGTGGAATTGCTTATCTCTCTTATGTTACCTGCTGATGTCAAAAAGGGGGAGAAAGTAATTAAGTCCAAATGCAAAACTGATAAGACACTGAAGGGGAAGGATGATGAAAAAGATGACTAGGGAAACTCTGGAATGGGTGGAGGTCATGGTCAAGGTAGAAGTTTCTCATCAAGAGGAGCTGGAATTACAAGTCACAGGACAAGTTCTGATGCTGGAAAAAGAATTACTTCTGCTACTGGTAAAAGGATAAGTTCTGATGAACTTTTGGATCTTGATGGAGAAATGTCAAGACAGTTATTTCTTAAGGAAAATCCAGGAATGAACTTGGAGAGTCTGATGGAAGAAGAAGCTAGACTTAAATCAGAAAAAGTCAAATCTAAATCTGAAGCTTCTGGTAAAAAGAAACTTCCAAAGCTCAAAGGTATTGTGATAAAAGAAAGGACAAATCCTGAAGCAACCAAAGCTAAATCACAACTGCAGATAGATCCAAGGTCCAAGGGCAAAGAGAAAGTTGGTGAACCTATCAAGGTTTATGTGCCTCCTGTGAATGAAGAAATTATTGATGAAGATGCTGATCTTGCTCTGACTTCAAGAAAAGTTTCTAAGACAACCTCTGACATGGCTCAAGTTGTTCAGAGTCAAGAGATAGTTAGTTCTGATATCTCAAAGAAGCAAGTAACCTTTGACATAGCTCAAGTTAACTTGATGTCAGAAGATAAATCAAAGGAAACCTCTGACATTGCTCATGTTAAACCTTCGAAGATACTCCTACCAGGATTCACTAAAGCCAAACAGACTCAACCTTTGAAGACTGCTGCAAGTGGTTTTGAAGCAAGAGTGGTTACTGGAAAGGAAGCAAGAGATAAAACTGGATTGGGAAGTGCTGATGAAAGAAGAATACAGAACACAACCAATGATCCAACTTCCTTAAGTGAACCAGGTATTGAAGCAACTCCTGAGAGATTGAATCAACTAGAATCTGTACAAATGGTTTACCATACCTACTTGAAAGAACACATCTTGTTGTACTTCATGACAGATGGTAGGGTTTATCATATAAGGGAAAATGCCATTCCACTGAAGTATTTTGAAGAACTGGAACATGTATTATTCTTACTTCAAGTGAATGAAAAAATAACAGAAAGTGTTGCAAACTATTTGAAGAATCAGATTCAGAGACAGAAAAGGCTTTATTCTGTTAAGTCTGACAGCACATATCTTCCAAAGTACAGGGATCACAAGGGTGATATTGTTGAGATGAAGCCCAACTCTGCTAAGATTATAACTACCTTTCTGGGTTACAGGGCTGTGGAATTCAATCTTGAGTCTGACAAGGCATATTTGATCAGACTGGATCAGGACATAAAGAAAGCTAAAATTCATGATCTCAGGGCTGTAATCTTTCAAACTGGTGAAGATTCTGCAGAACTTAAAGATGTTAAAAGGAGGATGATTGATGAACTCAGATATGCTGAGATATGTTTATTGAAGAACTATCTCAGAACAACTCCTGACATCAGAGAGATCAGAAGATGAAGCCAAGTCAAGATCTACAACTACTTAAATTCTGATATGAATATAGACTGAAGTTGTTATCAGAAGTTAAAGATTGGTAAAGCTTTAAGGACTGTAAGTTGTAGTTATCTAGTCAAATTCTCATGCATTTGTACTTAATGTTTTTGACATCATCAAATATCTGTTAAACTTGTATATTATGCTAATTTACAAGTTGGGGGAGATTGTTAGATATATTTGATAATGTCATGACTAATGTGATTTATGTTTAGTTTACAGATCTTACTTAAACAGGACAAATCAGTTTTAACTGAAATCGGCACTTATACTGAAGTCAGAACTTAAGTCATCAGTACTTAAGGTTCAGAAGATATTTATGAGAAGATAATATCAGGACTTAAAGGAAACGTTCAGATAAGAAAGGCAGCTGATTCACAGGAAGAGAAGATCGAGACAAACATAAGAAGAGTTATGCATGAAGAAGAAATTCTATGAAGAATAGAATACTTGGTAAAAAAGATATCTGATTGATATATTTTAGGAAGCAGAATTATATTCCATATCAATTAGCGATTATCTTGTAACTGTGTAGTATATAAACACAGACATAGGGTTTACACTATAAGTGTTATCACAATCGAGAAGATTATTCATTGTAACCCTAGCAGCTCTCGTGATATTTGTTCATCACTGAGAGAGGACAGTTCCATACTGTAACAGAGTTTATTGTTTTGAATAAAGTTTGTTTTATGTTACTTGAGTTATTAAAGTTCGATTTGATTGTGCTATACACTGTATTCACCCCCCTCTACAGTGTGTGTGACCTAACATGGAGCATGCTGATATGGTTTATATGCATGCATGTTTTGTAATCTTGATATCTAATTGTTGATTCAATGCTTATAAACTGCATAATACCTATGCTAGAGATAAGCAGTAGTTGCGTATACCCTTAGTATAGGGGACCCAAAGGAGAACATTTTCTAAATCGGGAGTCGATGTTCCCGAGTATATTATATATATATTTATATATATATAGATAGTTTTCAAAACTATTAATCGAATAAGGTATATTCGATAACTTTATTTTAATTAATGAATATTATTTTGAATATTCATTCGAGGACTTATGACTCCGCTTATTTTATTTAATGAATATTATTTTGAATATTCATTCGAGGGCTTATGACTCCGCTCCTTTTATTAAATAATATTCTTTATTTTATTAAAGAATAATGTTTGGATAATCAAACTTATTTTCGATTATTCAAATAAAGATCGTACTTTCGTATAAGTATATCTTTGGTTATTTATTATTCATTTCAAGTATGAGTCTTAAAACTTCTACTTCAATTATTTTTATAGAGATTATCCTTTATGGGAATATTATTTAAATAATAATATTCTGATATTTTCTAATATATCGGGACTGATTTATTTCATTAAATCAGCATTACACCAAACATTCTTAAAAATGTTTTAGAGTCTACAAAATGATTTTTAAAAGTTAGAGCGGATCCCAAAACTCATTTTTATATTTAAGATCTTCCTTTCAAAGGGGATTTAAATACTCGCTCAAAACCTGAGGGATCCGGCTCTGTGGTGTATTTTATATTCGCAACGAGGTTGCTGTTTTGAGAAAACATCTTGATTACTTGCCCAACATTCGGGAAGTAATTCCATCTATTTGAGCCGGCATAAGCAACATGGGCTCAGTGGGTGTCCATGAAAGTTTAAGTGGCTCAGTGGGAGTCCATCAATGCGTAAGTGGCTGAGTGGCAGTCCAGCATAGGTCCTAATGTGGCCAGGGTGATGACTAGTGGGGAATTCGTCCATCTACTAGTAGAAAAGGTTACTTATTGGTATCTTTGCCTGATCAGCTAGATATCGGGTTTATGCCAAAATTCTTTCTTTCCAAATTCATTGGATATTGCAACTCTGTTCATACTTTACATGACAGAGGTTTTCAGGAAATGTATGAGAGATATATATGGATATATATATATATCGGGACTTAGTGAAGTATCTCGTAACTTCATTTCATTCAATAATATTTCAAAGGTCGAATCTATTCAAGTCTTATGTTGTAGTCCCACCTATGTGATGAACTTCGAAAACTTAGTATACTTGAACAGTGGTAGTTCAAGTAGATTTCTAAAATGGTATAAGTATAGTGAAGTAATTGGTAACTTCATCTTCCTTTAAGCTTATATCCAGTAAGTAATTACCTTACACTTGTTAAAGGTTTCCAGTAAGTTATCCATTTAGATACTTGCATTATTGTTTACACTATATATTATCTTGTGAGCTGTAATGCTCACTCTTGCTTCATTTCTTCATCACACAACAACAGTTAGGAAAGATGGCCAGACTCAAGCAGACCCAGCGCAAGCGCGTGGGAAGCGTCCCACGTCTTCCCGTTGATATCGTAGCTGCTATAGCTGCAGAGGTTGATCTATTTGTAGATCAGGCATCCTACTTTTGGGAATCAATTATGTATAATTATAACTTGTGACAGATAATGGCAATTAACTATAAACTTATCAAGTAATCATTTTGGGTTGTAATAACTTTTAAATTGTGGATTTAAGGACTTGCACCTATTTCAATTTCATCTCTGAGACTATAACGTGTTGTGGTGTGTGTTAGTGTGGGGTCACAACATGAGGTTATTTATTATTAATTAAGTTAAGTGATATTGTGGAAAGAAAGACCGTGACGACCCAGATCCCCAACCCCGGATCTGGGGTTGTTACAGTATCAGAGCAATCTGTTAACATGCATACAGTAAAGATCCAAAAACAATCATGTCTGAAGAAGCACAAACTCCAACCAAGCCCTCCAAAACTGAAGGATCTCCAAAGACTCAAATCCATAATCGATATGAGACTATTAGGGTTCCCATACTGAAACCTTCTGAGTATCCCATATGGAAGGTGATGATGTCTATATTTCTGGAAGCTACAGATCCAGAATACCTTAACAGAATCAATGAAGGATCACATAAGCCAACAAAGCTCTTTGTTGTAATTGCAGATCAGCCAGCACAGATTGTACCAAAGGAGAAAAGTGAATATACAGCTGAAGATATCTCATCTATTGCAAAGGATGCAAAGGTAAGACATTTGCTGCATAGTGCCATTGATAATGTCATGTCAAACAGGGTAATTAACTGCAAGACTGCAAAGGAGATATGGGATGCCTTGGAGATAAGATGCCAGGGAACTGATTCAATTAAGAAGAACAGGAAGACTATACTCACTCAAGAGTATGAGCACTTTGACTCAAAACCTGATGAATCATTAACTGGTTTATATGACAGATTTGTCAAACTCTTGAATGATCTGTCACTTGTGGATAAGGAATATAATCTTGAAGATACTAATCTCAAATTCCTTTTAGCTCTTCCTGAAAGTTGGGATTTGAAGGCCACAACTATAAGAGACAACTATGCTCTTGATGAAACTACTCTTGATGAAATTTATGGTATGCTCAATGTAACACCCCCAGATCCGGGGTCGGGAATCCGGGTTGTCACGGTCTTTCTTTCCACAATATCACTTTACTTAATTAATAATAAATACCCTCATGCTGTGACCCCACACTAACACACACCACAACTCGTTATAGTCTCAGAGATGAAATTGAAATAAGTACAAGTCTTTGAATCCACAATTTAAAATTATTACAACCCAAAATGATTACTTGATAATTTACAGTTAATTGCCATTATCTGCCACAAGTTATAATTATACATAATTGGATTCTCAAAAGTAGATGGTCTAAACTACAATGGATCTACCTCTGCAGCTATAGCAGCTACAATATCAGCGGGAAGACGCGGGACGCTTCCCACGCGCTTGCGCTGGGTCTGCTGGAGTCTGGCCATCTCTCCTAACTGTTGTTGTGTGATGAAGAAATAAAGCAAGAGTGAGCCTTACAGCTCGCAAGATAATATGTAGTGATAACAATAATACCAGTATCTAAATGGATACTTACTAAAATCTTTATCGTGTGTAAGATAATTACTTACTAGATATAAGTAAAAACAAGGAATGAAGTTACCAATACTTCCCCACACTTATATCATTTATAAAGCTACTTGAACTATCACCGTTCAAAGTATAATAAAATTCACGAGGTCATCCCATAGAGGAGACCACAAATAAACTTGAAAATATTTGATCTTTGAAATATTTTGAAAAGAAATGAAGTTACGAGATACTTCATTCAATGGATACACCAATAAAAATGTTTGACCCTGTCAATGCTTCGGCAACCACCCATTAGTAGCCTTTCGATCGAAATGCTACGGGTAGTGTTGTAGAATTATCCAAATGGATGATGAACTCATTACGGGAGTTTACCGCGCCAGGAAGACCACTTACGATGATCAGTCGTAGTAGTACAACCCCACCATTTTCTACATGTAGAGGAGAACCTGTCGGATTTACTTGTCAACCGAACACTGAACTCCTAAGGAATGGACCGCCTTAGCGGAACTTCCAGGCCATTTGGGCCAATATAATAAGGCTGGGCCGGCGCTACTCGACCACTTACGCCACTCCTAGTTCAGATGAAATCCATGACTCTGAAACGTAAAGCTCGTTTCCCCCTTTCCCCAAGTAGAAACTTGTTGATACGGCTCCACCAAGAAGTCGTATCTAGTTGGAAAGGAAAACTCACCGATATTTCCCAGGCGATGCCTGTTAATGGATTAACTTGTTCCAAGAATTTTACTTCCCGAATATTGGGTAAGTAATCAAAAAACTCTTTTACCAAGACAGCAACCTTGTTGCGAATATAAAACACACCACCGAGCCGGACTCCCCAGGTTTTTGAGCGAGTATTTAAATCCCCTTTAAAAAGGAAGATCTTAAATATAAAAATGAGTTTTGGGATCCGCTCTGACTTTTAAAAATCATTTTGAAGACTCGAAAACACTTTAAAGAGTGTTTGGAGTAAGACTGATTTAATGAAGTAAATCAGTCCCCAGAATATTAGAAAATATCTGAATATTATTAATTAAATAATATTCCCATAAAGAATAATCTTTATAAAAATAATTGAAGTAGAAGTATTAAATTTATACTTGAAACGAGTATTAAATAACCCAAGATATACTTATATGAAAGTATTATCTTTATTTGAATAATCGAAAATAAGTTTGATTATTTACACCTTATTCTTTAATAAAATAAAGAATATATCTCAGCAAATAATCGGAGTCATAGATCCTCAAATGAATATTCAAATAATATTCAATAAATAAAATACGCTGAGTCATAATACCTCGAATGAATATTATAAATAATATTCATTAAATAAAATAAAGGAGTCATACATCCTCAAATGAATATTCAAATAATATTCATAAATAATATAAAAGAGTCATAAGCCTTCGAATGAATATTCAAATAATATTCAATAAATAAATAAAAGGAGTCATAAGTCCTTGAATAATATTCGAAATAATATTCAATAATAAAATAAAGTTTAAAGTTATCGAATAAACCTTATTCGATTAATAGTTTGGAAAACTATAACCATATATATATATATATAAATATATATATATATATATATATATATATCCATATCCATATATACAAGATTACTCGGGATCCTCGACTCCCGGTTTTAGAAAATATTTTCACCTTTGGGTCCCTATACTAAGGGTATATGCAAGATACAACTATCCTCTAGCATAGGTATTATCAAATAAACCAACAGATATATATCTCAAGAATATAAAACAGGCATGCATATATACCATATCACATGCTACAATATATCGCAACATTTGCTAAATAACAATCATGCAATATCACAAGATAATGCATATACATACATTTACATCACAACAACAGTGTATCGGATAGAATACTTGCCTGAGCGACTTGGGGGTGAGAAAGGCTCGGGACGAGTCTGGCAACCTATAAACAACAAGTAAGTTGGAATTAAACCAAAATCACTTGTAAGTCTATGCTTTAACTAACTTAGACTCTAATGCTAGTTTTACGCTCACCGATTCGCTTAAGTCACTCGGGTACCCTCGGCTCCACCATTTTTAATAACTTGACCTTTACGAGTTTTAACGCGATTCCTTCGCGAATGACTTACCAACTGCCTAACACACTTACCATAAATGTTTCACACATTAATTAATCCTTTTTGGTCTTTAACCTACATTCCAAAGTAAGGCGAGGGAAAAAGTTTCGTTCGTGAAACACCGTTACTTGAAACGGTCGTTTCTCCTAAACCGTAAATCGGAATCGGACGAACTACATATCAAAACGAAGCTCGTAACATGAGCTATCTAAACATGGCAGTGGTCACAATTTAGCAGGGGGTTCTCGGGTCCTAATGCTATGCACAAAAACAGTCCAAAGAAAATCGGACATTACGACGGCTATGTTTACGCGATTTCCCATTTTTAAAACTACCCACAATCATCACAAACCATCCTCAAATCCACACACATCAAACACCCATCCTTACCACATCATAACAATCCCAAACAATTCAATATTACTCATTCATACATATGCTTAACCTAACTTTAATCATGCTTTAAGTTTCTTTAAATCAAAACCACTAAATTATCATTTCATTTCACCACCATTCCAAATCTCAACTCTAAACATAACAACAAGATACCATAACATCTTACTCATCAAAATCACTTTATAATATATATGAACCTAGGGTTTGAAAAAGGTATACCTTCCTTGAAGTGGTGGGTTGAGCTAGGAAGCCTTAAGAAGCTTGGAGAAGCCTTAGGAAAGCTTGGATCTTCAAGAAAACAAGAAAAAAAACTCAAGTTAAAACTTGAAAACACTATTCATTGTCTTCTCCAATGATTAAATCAAGAAGCTAGAGAAAGAATTTGTGGCTTAAACTTATGATATAGCCATTACTAAGCATAAGGATGGTTAGGGAATTTTCTTACCAATTAAGGATGCTTTGATCTTGATTTTGGAAATTCTAAGCCTTACAAAAAGAAGAAAGCCGAGAGCAAACAATGAAGAACAAGGCCTTGGTTGATTTTTTGATTTTGATGAAATGATTTGCTAGTTGGTTGACTTGGTTTTGTTTTTGATTTAGCAAATTACCACCTTGCCCTTGAATTTGTGTGGTCCTTAATCAACCACACCTCCCTTCTTCCATGTCATGCTTATGTCACCCTTGTGATGTCATCCTTCCTTCCTTGTCTCCTTTCTATTGGTTGGATGACATCACTCCCCTTAATCCCTTTGATTAGCTTCCTAATCGTTTGCCTAATGACCGCTGATCTGTTGTACGGTTCGCTTAACTTTCGTTCTCGTTTATCGTTTGAAGGATCATACCCGGGATCTTATTACTTAGGTTCCCTTGACCTTTCTCAATACATTATATTCCTTTTTATGATCCTCTATTATAATCCTTTAATTTAAATCCTTTTTATCCTGTTACCTTATACTCAATTCTCTCCGTATCTTGTGGATTTCCGGGAAAAACCAAAGTGTTCGGAATTGGGTTCTGACGATATTTACATACACTTATATACTTCATATAGTACTAATAAAATCCCAGAATATCCATAACAGAACCCCTACATAGTGTGGCGTGAAAAGTTTTCTCATTCAGCTAAAACACTATTCACAAGGGTTACAAAAAGTTGAAAAATTTTGGGGTTATTACAGTCTCCCCTCCTTAAAAGGATTCCGTCCCGGAATCAAACAGAAAACAATTGGGGGTACTTTTCTAGCATTGCGCTCTCTAGTTCCCAAGTCGATTCTTCCACATTATGATTCTGCCATAGTACTCTGACTAGCTTGATCACCTTGTTCCGAAGCACCTGCTCCTTCTTATCCATAATCCTTACTGGCTTCTCCACGTAAGTTAGATCTGGCTGCATATCCACCTGCTCGTACTCCACTATGTGCCTGGCATCTCGATGATACCTCCTTAGCATTGACACGTGGAACACATTATGAACTTGTTGCAAATTAGGGGGTAGGGCTAGCTCGTAAGCTAACTTTCCAATCCGTCTTAATATCTCAAAAGGTCCAATGTATCTTGGGCTTAGTTTTCCTTTCTTTCCGAACCTCATTAATCCCTTCCAAGGGGATACTTTCAACAGTACTAAGTCCCCTACCTCATATTCCTTGTCCTTTCGGGCTAGGTCTGCATATTTCTTCTGTCTGTCTTGGGCTGCTACAAGTCGCCCTCTGATAAGATCCACTATATCTTTGGTCCTTTGGACCACTTCGGGTCCGAGCATCTTCCGCTCTCCTACTTCATCCCAGTATAAGGGAGATCGACACCTTCTTCCGTACAAGGCCTCATAAGGCGGCATCCCGATGCTAGCATGAAAGCTATTGTTATAAGAAAACTCGATCAACGGCAGGTGATCATCCCAACTTCCTTTAAGGTCTATTGCACAGACTCTCAACATATCCTCTAGTGTCTGGATGGTCCTTTCACTCTGTCCATCCGTCTGGGGATGGTACGCGGTACTCATATTTAACTTGGTCCCCGCACATTCCTGAAAGCTCCTCCAAAATCTGGAGTTGAACCTTGGGTCTCGGTCTGAGACAATGGACGCTGGGACTCCATGTCGCGTCACTATTTCCTTAAGGTAAATGTCCACCAGTCTATCGACTGTATATCTCTCATTGATAGGAATGAAATGAGCTGACTTTGTCAATCGGTCTATAATTACCCAAATGGCGTCGTGATTGGCTTTCGTCCTTGGCAAGCCTACAACAAAATCCATCGCTATCTGTTCCCATTTCCATTCGGGAATCTCCAGGGGTCGCAAAAGTCCACTGGGTCTCTGGTGCTCTGCCTTCACTCTTTGGCAAGTTAAACACTTGTTCACCCATTCTGCTACGTCCCTCTTCATGTTGGGCCACCAGTAATATTCCTTCAAATCCCTATACATCTTGGTACTTCCTGGGTGAATGGAATACCTTGAACTATGGCTTTCATCCAAAATCTCATCTTTAAGTTCTTGAACATTCGGAACCCAAATTCGGTAGGAGTACCTCATTATCCCTTTATCATCTTTCTCAGTATGGATCTCTTCTCCAGTCATTGACTTTCTGTCTTCATTCATTATTTTCTCTTGGCACAATCTGATCTTTTCCAATAATTCTGGCTGCATTGAGATCTCAAAAAGCTTTTCAGTTCCGGTTCCGGTTACCTTTACCTCTATTTCCATTTTCTCAAAATCCCTTATCAACTCTTCCGAGGTCGTTATCATTCTGAGTCTTTCCTTTCTACTAAGGGCATCAGCCACCACATTGGCTTTCCCTGGATGATAGAGAATCTCACAATCGTAGTCCTTGATTAGTTCTAACCATCTCCTCTGGCGCATGTTGAGCTCTTTCTGCGTAAATATGTACTTGAGACTCTTATGGTCTGTGAAAATCTCGCACTTCTCTCCATACAAGTAGTGCCTCCAAATTTTTAAAGCAAATACTATTGCCGCGAGCTCAAGGTCATGAGTAGGATATCTAACCTCGTATTCCTTCAATTGTCTCGACGCATACGCGATAACTTTACCGTGCTGCATAAGCACACATCCTAATCCTTTGTGCGACGCGTCACTATATATCACAAAATCTCCTTTTCCATCCGGCAATGCCAGTACCGGAGCCGTTATCAACCTTTTCTTTAATTCCTGAAAACTGTTCTCGCATTTCTCCGTCCACTCAAACTTCTCTGTCTTACGAGTAAGTCGTGTCAAAGGGGCTGCGATCTTCGCAAAGTCCTGCACAAATCTACGATAGTAGCCGGCCAATCCTATGAAACTCCTCACCTCTGTGGGTGTGGTTGGCCTTTCCCAATTTGAGACTGCCTCTATCTTGGAGGGGTCGACCAATACTCCTTCTTTATTGATCACATGTCCTAAAAACTGTACTTCATTCCGCCAGAATTCACACTTCGAGAATTTGGCATATAACTGCTCCTCTCTGAGTATTCCTAGAGCTATCCTCAAATGCTCTGCATGTTCTGCCTCAGTCCTTGAGTAGATCAAAATATCATCGATAAAAACTATCACACACTTGTCCAAGTACTTCTTAAATACTCTATTCATTAAATCCATGAAGGCCGCTGGGGCGTTGGTTAATCCAAAGGACATTACCAAGAACTCATAATGCCCATACCTGGTACGGAACGCTGTCTTGGAAATATCTTCGGGCTTAATCTTTAGTTGGTGATATCCAGTTCTCAGGTCAATCTTGGAGAAATAAACAGCATCCTTTAGCTGGTCGAACAGATCGTCTATTCTAGGTAATGGGTACCTGTTCTTTATGGTTAGCTTGTTCAACTCTCGATAGTCTATGCACAACCTCATGCTCCCATCTTTCTTCTTAACAAATAAAACTGGTGCTCCCCACGGAGACACACTGGGTCTTATCATACCCTTATCCAAGAGTTCCTGCAATTGGATAGCTAATTCCTTCATTTCTAACGGGGCTAACCGGTAAGGTGCTTTTGAAACTGGCGCCGTCCCTGGGGCCAACTCAATAGCAAATTCAATCACTCTATCGGGTGGTAATCCCGGAAGGTCTTGGGGGAATACATCTTCAAATTCGTTGACTACTGGAATATCTTGTAAGTTGGGCACCTCCTTCTGTGTGTCCACCACATAGGCTAGGTAAGCCTCACTTCCTTTTCGTAGCATCCTTTTGGCCTGAGCCATAGTCAAAAATTTCTGCGTCTGCCTCTTTCCTCTAAATATAACTTCTTTCTTCCCGGGGATATTTAACTTAACTTTCTTCCCTTTACAGTCTATCTGAGCATCGTTGCTAGATAGCCAGTCCATTCCCAAAATCACATCAAACTCCCCTAATTTAAAAGGAATCAGATCAACACTGAAAGATTGCTCCCCTATGCCTATCTCGCAGGCGGGGTGAATCTGGTTAACAGGAATAATCTCATGATTGGCTATTTCTACTTGCAAGGGTTCTATCAAGGGTTTAGCCTTAAGTCTTAACCTACGCGCAAAGTCCTTTGATATAAAAGATTTAGTTGCTCCCGAATCAAATAAAACATTTGCACTGACTGAATTTAGAGAAAGGGTACCTGCTATCACATCTGAATCTTTCATAGCATCCTGGACTGTCATGTTGAAAGTCCTCGCAGTAGGTGGCTTATTAGAAGCAGCCCTGCTTGCTCCCGAAGCTGCTGGTTTGTTCATTGGGCATTCTCTCTTCCAATGACCCTGGCGTCCACACTGATGACAAGTGGTGGTTGGAATGACGGCAGGGGCTGACGAAGGGCATTTGTGAGAATAGTGGCCCACTTGCCCACACTTAAAGCAGGTTACTGGCTTTCCTTTACACTCCCCAGTGTGATTCCTTCCACAAGTGTTACAGGTTGGCAATGGGGGTCGAGACTGGTTGGAATAGGACATTCTTGACTTCTGGCCGCCCTGGCTCACACTCACACTCATTGGTCGCTTAAACCCAGTGTTCCTTCCTGGTAGGGACACTGCTCCTCGATTAAACCTAGTTGGGAAGCTCCTTCCTGCGGAACCTCCACCCATGCTCATACTTTTCCTCTTTATTCCTTTCTTCTCTCTTTCCTTCTGCATCTGTTCACTTCCGACTTCTACAATCGTTGCTTTTTGCACCAGAGTGGCATAGTCCGTAAGCTCAAAGATTGCCACCCTATTCTGAATCCATGGTTTCAGTCCCTGCTGAAACCTCCTAGCTTTCTTTTCCTCGGTGCTCACAAACTCCGGCACAAACCTTGATAACTCAGTAAATTTCGCTTCGTACTCTGCTACAGACAAGTTATTCTGCTTTAGCTCCAAGAACTTGAGCTCCATCTGGTTTTCCATAAACCTCGGGAAATACTTTCCCAGAAACAACTGACTAAATCTCTCCCAGGTTATAATAGCATCTGTCTCCATGTTTTTCTTGGCCTCCCACCAGTAGTTAGCTTCTCCTTTCAGAAGGTAGGTAGCAAATACAGTTTTCTGTGCCTCATCGATACTCAAAATCTCAAAAGATTTCTCCATCTCCTTTAACCATGCCCTTGCCTCAACTGGGTCGGCTGATCCGTGGAACTCAGGGGGCTTAAGGGACTTAAAAGCCCTGAAAGAGTTTGCCACTGCATTGTTACTTCCTTGAGGGGGTGGGTTGGGTTGACGTTCCAAATTCTATCTTAGGAGTTGCATGAACTGGCTCATGGGATCCATGCCTGGGTTTGGTACTGGTTGCTCAACCTCGGTTTCTCCTTCTTCAGCCTCTACCTCGAATCCCTCAACATCATACGTTTCCTCTTCCTCTTCATACAGGGAGTCATCCTGTTCCACATAATCCTCATCTTCCTCTTCACTGTGATCTTGGTTTCTATTGTCCTGATTATGGCTTCCCTGGTCCTCAGACCCAGGGTTCGCCCTAGTTCCAATCTTTCTTGGCGGCATGATTCTGATAATAATAAAAACAATTATTGGGAAAAATTCAACGTTAGGTCACAATCATATACAACATTGTGCCTTGCACAGCTCTTATAATGGGGAGAACGTATATCGCAATTCTATTATTTTAAGAAAGTTCTAATACGAAGTGCAGTAATAACAATAATAAAACAGTGATCCCGTCACTATGGAACTGAACTGAAAGGAAACAAATATATACATAATGCGAGAATACATAGTTTGATCTGGTCAAAAGTACAACAGTGCTACAGTCATCTGTCCCAAAAGTGATACACAAGAGTCTATCTGTCTAGTCAGAAAAAGGGATGCTATATACAAGTCAACTATCCCGGAAAATTGGCTCTTACTAAGGCCTCGGCTAACTAGACAACTAGACTAATCCATCATCAATCCTGAATCACACACCCGAACGGGTCAGCTCCCAAACCCTTTCCATCGCACGACGGAAGATATAGTCGGCCTGCCGCCTGGAGATCCTACCATGCCTGTCCCCCTGGAGAGATCTGAGTCTCGCTCGGGACGTGAGCTCTATCCCTGTAAGCTCCCTCCTCAAGGATCGGGGTATAGAAGCCCTGGTCTCATAAGCTCGGGTACGCCTACCCGCCCTCTCTGCATCCAACTCCCTCCTGGCCTCATCCAGTCGGGCCTCGGCAACAGCCACTCGGGTCCTCAAAACATCCTGAACATATCCATGAGCTAACGAAGACTGCCTCTGGGCAGGGTCAAGAGGTGGTGAATCCGGAGCCGCTGAGGGTGCCTCCTCGGTCTGCCTAGGCTCGGAAGTATGGGTCTCTGAGCTGTCATCATCAGGAATCCAAGATAGTGGTGGAGGGGTAGGGGCTCTGACCACCGGAAGTGTGGGTAAAGGGATACCATCATACACTACCATAGGTCCAACACACTCCTCAGCTACTGGGACCTCATCCGGGTCCTCCTCATCTGGAATAGCAATAACCTCTGTCTCTGACTCCTCTGAGGGGTCCTCCTCATCTGAAACAGCAATGACCTCCGTCTCAGGCTCCTCTGGGGGGGTCCTCCTCATCTGAAACAGCAATGACCTCCGTCTCAGGCTCCTCTGGGGGGTCCTCCTCATCCTCCTCCATCTCAGGCTCCTCCTGATCCTCAACATCCAGCAATGCCTCATCATGCTCACGCTCGTACCTCTCAGGGTCCTCCATCTCAGGCGCCTACACATTAAACGAGCTAAATTACTATCATGATATTTATAAGGGTTCCCGTAAGGGTTTTAGCTGTCAGTACTACTTTAAGTAGTCCGACCATGAACTTGGCAAGAGTTCTTATTATCTTTGTGAGTTTATTATTTTATCGTCGCATCATCTCTGAGGTTTATAACGCTTAGCTCTGATACCATTTCTGTAACACCCCCAGATCCGGGGTCGGGAATCCGGGTTGTCACGGTCTTTCTTTCCACAATATCACTTTACTTAATTAATAATAAATACCCTCATGCTGTGACCCCACACTAACACACACCACAACTCGTTATAGTCTCAGAGATGAAATTGAAATAAGTACAAGTCTTTGAATCCACAATTTAAAATTATTACAACCCAAAATGATTACTTGATAATTTACAGTTAATTGCCATTATCTGCCACAAGTTATAATTATACATAATTGGATTCTCAAAAGTAGATGGTCTAAACTACAATGGATCTACCTCTGCAGCTATAGCAGCTACAATATCAGCGGGAAGACGCGGGACGCTTCCCACGCGCTTGCGCTGGGTCTGCTGGAGTCTGGCCATCTCTCCTAACTGTTGTTGTGTGATGAAGAAATAAAGCAAGAGTGAGCCTTACAGCTCGCAAGATAATATGTAGTGATAACAATAATACCAGTATCTAAATGGATACTTACTAAAATCTTTATCGTGTGTAAGATAATTACTTACTAGATATAAGTAAAAACAAGGAATGAAGTTACCAATACTTCCCCACACTTATATCATTTATAAAGCTACTTGAACTATCACCGTTCAAAGTATAATAAAATTCACGAGGTCATCCCATAGAGGAGACCACAAATAAACTTGAAAATATTTGATCTTTGAAATATTTTGAAAAGAAATGAAGTTACGAGATACTTCATTCAATGGATACACCAATAAAAATGTTTGACCCTGTCAATGCTTCGGCAACCACCCATTAGTAGCCTTTCGATCGAAATGCTACGGGTAGTGTTGCAGAATTATCCAAATGGATGATGAACTCATTACGGGAGTTTACCGCGCCAGGAAGACCACTTACGATGATCAGTCGTAGTAGTACAACCCCACCATTTTCTACATGTAGAGGAGAACCTGTCGGATTTACTTGTCAACCGAACACTGAACTCCTAAGGAATGGACCGCCTTAGCGGAACTTCCAGGCCATTTGGGCCAATATAATAAGGCTGGGCCGGCGCTACTCGACCACTTACGCCACTCCTAGTTCAGATGAAATCCATGACTCTGAAACGTAAAGCTCGTTTCCCCCTTTCCCCAAGTAGAAACTTGTTGATACGGCTCCACCAAGAAGTCGTATCTAGTTGGAAAGGAAAACTCACCGATATTTCCCAGGCGATGCCTGTTAATGGATTAACTTGTTCCAAGAATTTTACTTCCCGAATATTGGGTAAGTAATCAAAAAACTCTTTTACCAAGACAGCAACCTTGTTGCGAATATAAAACACACCACCGAGCCGGACTCCCCAGGTTTTTGAGCGAGTATTTAAATCCCCTTTAAAAAGGAAGATCTTAAATATAAAAATGAGTTTTGGGATCCGCTCTGACTTTTAAAAATCATTTTGAAGACTCGAAAACACTTTAAAGAGTGTTTGGAGTAAGACTGATTTAATGAAGTAAATCAGTCCCCAGAATATTAGAAAATATCTGAATATTATTAATTAAATAATATTCCCATAAAGAATAATCTTTATAAAAATAATTGAAGTAGAAGTATTAAATTTATACTTGAAACGAGTATTAAATAACCCAAGATATACTTATATGAAAGTATTATCTTTATTTGAATAATCGAAAATAAGTTTGATTATTTACACCTTATTCTTTAATAAAATAAAGAATATA
Source organism: Apium graveolens (assembly GCF_009905375.1). Taxonomy (NCBI): domain Eukaryota; kingdom Viridiplantae; phylum Streptophyta; class Magnoliopsida; order Apiales; family Apiaceae; genus Apium; species Apium graveolens. The sequence continues at coordinate 54,020,059 of NC_133648.1, read as the reverse complement.
TCTCAGCAAATAATCGGAGTCATAGATCCTCAAATGAATATTCAAATAATATTCAATAAATAAAATACGCTGAGTCATAATACCTCGAATGAATATTATAAATAATATTCATTAAATAAAATAAAGGAGTCATACATCCTCAAATGAATATTCAAATAATATTCATAAATAATATAAAAGAGTCATAAGCCTTCGAATGAATATTCAAATAATATTCAATAAATAAATAAAAGGAGTCATAAGTCCTTGAATAATATTCGAAATAATATTCAATAATAAAATAAAGTTTAAAGTTATCGAATAAACCTTATTCGATTAATAGTTTGGAAAACTATAACCATATATATATATATATAAATATATATATATATATATATCCATATCCATATATACAAGATTACTCGGGATCCTCGACTCCCGGTTTTAGAAAATATTTTCACCTTTGGGTCCCTATACTAAGGGTATATGCAAGATACAACTATCCTCTAGCATAGGTATTATCAAATAAACCAACAGATATATATCTCAAGAATATAAAACAGGCATGCATATATACCATATCACATGCTACAATATATCGCAACATTTGCTAAATAACAATCATGCAATATCACAAGATAATGCATATACATACATTTACATCACAACAACAGTGTATCGGATAGAATACTTGCCTGAGCGACTTGGGGGTGAGAAAGGCTCGGGACGAGTCTGGCAACCTATAAACAACAAGTAAGTTGGAATTAAACCAAAATCACTTGTAAGTCTATGCTTTAACTAACTTAGACTCTAATGCTAGTTTTACGCTCACCGATTCGCTTAAGTCACTCGGGTACCCTCGGCTCCACCATTTTTAATAACTTGACCTTTACGAGTTTTAACGCGATTCCTTCGCGAATGACTTACCAACTGCCTAACACACTTACCATAAATGTTTCACACATTAATTAATCCTTTTTGGTCTTTAACCTACATTCCAAAGTAAGGCGAGGGAAAAAGTTTCGTTCGTGAAACACCGTTACTTGAAACGGTCGTTTCTCCTAAACCGTAAATCGGAATCGGACGAACTACATATCAAAACGAAGCTCGTAACATGAGCTATCTAAACATGGCAGTGGTCACAATTTAGCAGGGGGTTCTCGGGTCCTAATGCTATGCACAAAAACAGTCCAAAGAAAATCGGACATTACGACGGCTATGTTTACGCGATTTCCCATTTTTAAAACTACCCACAATCATCACAAACCATCCTCAAATCCACACACATCAAACACCCATCCTTACCACATCATAACAATCCCAAACAATTCAATATTACTCATTCATACATATGCTTAACCTAACTTTAATCATGCTTTAAGTTTCTTTAAATCAAAACCACTAAATTATCATTTCATTTCACCACCATTCCAAATCTCAACTCTAAACATAACAACAAGATACCATAACATCTTACTCATCAAAATCACTTTATAATATATATGAACCTAGGGTTTGAAAAAGGTATACCTTCCTTGAAGTGGTGGGTTGAGCTAGGAAGCCTTAAGAAGCTTGGAGAAGCCTTAGGAAAGCTTGGATCTTCAAGAAAACAAGAAAAAAAACTCAAGTTAAAACTTGAAAACACTATTCATTGTCTTCTCCAATGATTAAATCAAGAAGCTAGAGAAAGAATTTGTGGCTTAAACTTATGATATAGCCATTACTAAGCATAAGGATGGTTAGGGAATTTTCTTACCAATTAAGGATGCTTTGATCTTGATTTTGGAAATTCTAAGCCTTACAAAAAGAAGAAAGCCGAGAGCAAACAATGAAGAACAAGGCCTTGGTTGATTTTTTGATTTTGATGAAATGATTTGCTAGTTGGTTGACTTGGTTTTGTTTTTGATTTAGCAAATTACCACCTTGCCCTTGAATTTGTGTGGTCCTTAATCAACCACACCTCCCTTCTTCCATGTCATGCTTATGTCACCCTTGTGATGTCATCCTTCCTTCCTTGTCTCCTTTCTATTGGTTGGATGACATCACTCCCCTTAATCCCTTTGATTAGCTTCCTAATCGTTTGCCTAATGACCGCTGATCTGTTGTACGGTTCGCTTAACTTTCGTTCTCGTTTATCGTTTGAAGGATCATACCCGGGATCTTATTACTTAGGTTCCCTTGACCTTTCTCAATACATTATATTCCTTTTTATGATCCTCTATTATAATCCTTTAATTTAAATCCTTTTTATCCTGTTACCTTATACTCAATTCTCTCCGTATCTTGTGGATTTCCGGGAAAAACCAAAGTGTTCGGAATTGGGTTCTGACGATATTTACATACACTTATATACTTCATATAGTACTAATAAAATCCCAGAATATCCATAACAGAACCCCTACATAGTGTGGCGTGAAAAGTTTTCTCATTCAGCTAAAACACTATTCACAAGGGTTACAAAAAGTTGAAAAATTTTGGGGTTATTACACTCAAGACTCATGAACTTGAGATGGATCAAAGAAGCAAGAGGCATGGGAGAAATTCAAGGACAGTTGCTCTTAAGGATGAGGAGGAATCCCCTAAAGTGGCTATCTCAAAGAAAGACAAAGGAAAGGCTCTCATCACAAAGTCTGATACTGAGTCATCAAGTTCTGATAGTGATGAGGATTCAGAAACTAAAAGTCTATCTGAGATGGATGCTAATGAAGAGATGATGAAGCTGTGTGCTCTTATGGTGAAAGGTATCACAAAGATAGCATACAGAAAATTCAGAAGGGGAAAGAAATTTTCCAGGAAAGGTGCAAGTTTTGATAAGAAAAGTTTCAGAAAATCTGAAGGCAAAGGAGGAAAGTCTGATAAAGGAGATTACTCAAATGTCAAATGCTACAACTGTGGTGAGAAAGGCCACATATCACCTGATTGCAAGAAAGGAAAAAGTGACAAAGGCAAGGCTCTTGTCATAAAGAAGAAAAGCTGGACAGACACTTCAGATTCTGAAAGTAAGGTGAACTATGCCTTGATGGCAAATGCTGATAGCAGTTCTGAAGCTGCTGAGTTAAAGGTACCTCAAACAACTTATGCTTTTTATACTGATGATATTACTGAGTTGAGAAGATATCTTAAAACCATGTTCATTAGTTATAGAGATCAAACTTTAACATGTGAAAGATTAACTTCTGAAAATCTTGCTTATAAAAAGAGGAATGATTATTTAGAAAAAGAGTTAGTTATGTTCCAATAAACTCAGAAAGATAGAGATGATGCTTTCTATGTTAGATATGAAGTCCTTAAAATAAATGAATCTCTAAAAACTGAGTTAGAAAAGGAAAGAGAGATTATCAGGACTTGGACTAACTCTGGCAGAACAACTCAAAATTTGTTTAAGTAGTGGAAACTGGAAAGAGGGCTTAGGTTATGGAGATGATAAGAATAATAAAGGAACTGTAGACATTGAGCCTATAGTTGTTAAACAAAATACAAAGGTAAATCCTGTTAAGTTTGTAGCTATAAAGTCTGATATTGATAAATCAAAAGTTAAAGAGAAATTAACTTCTGACAAACCAAAACAGGATAAGCCAACTGAAGTTAACATAGGCTTAATGACAAAGAAGCAGCTTAAGCATAAGCTGAAAGATGTTAAGAATGTAAACAAGGTAAAGCCACCTAAGAAAAATAGGAATGGAAAGGAAGGTGTGAATAAAAGTAATGATTATAAGCCTGTTCCTAATGCTCCTAGAAAGAAATGTTATAACTGTGGAAATTCTAACCATCTGGCTTCTTTTTGCAGGAAGAATAAGAACATAAACTCCTTACCTTCAAAATCAGGAGTTAAGAGTCAGTCAGTTAGATATAGGCCACAAAATCCTTGTTTTTATTATGGTAGTTTATGGCATTCCATTTATACTTGTAAGGAATATCATATTTTGTACTATGATTATTATCAAATAAAACCTTTTTTAAAGAAAGTTAGCATTATTCCTTCTAGTGTAAGTTCTGATGCAAAGTCTGATACTGTAAATTCTGATAAGAAAAATGTTAACATAAACTCTGATGTTAAATCCGCTGTAAATGTTAACAAACTTAATAAGGTCAAAGGATCTAAGCAAGTTTGAGTCCTTAAAACTAATCATTAGTGGTTTTTATGATTGCAGGGCAACATGAAAAACATCCTAGTTCTGGACAGTGGATGTTTAGGACATATGACTGGAAATAAAGCCCTGCTATCAGACTTTGTGGAGAAAGCTGGCCCAGGTGTTTATTATGGAGATGGCAACATTGGAAAAACTCTGGGATATGGCAATATCAATCTTGGGAATGTCATCACTAAAAAAGTAGCTCTAGTCTCAGGACTTAAACACAATTTGCTGAGTGTTAGTCAAATCTGTGACAGAGGTTATCATGTGGATTTCTTTGAAGAACACTGTGAAGTTGTAAGCAAACCTACAGAAAAAGTTGTTCTAAAGGGATACAGGCATGGTAACATTTATGAAGCTAAGCTTTCAACAAGTTCTGATGGTTCTGCAATCTGTCTGTTAAGTAGAGCATCAATTGAAGAAAGCTGGGATTGGCACAAGAAACTCTCTCATTTAAATTTCAACAATATAAATGAACTAGTCAAGAAAGATCTTATGAGAGGACTGCCAAAATTAGTATTTGTTCCTGATGGCCTTTGTGATTCATGTCAAAAGGCAAAACAAAGAAAATCTTCATTTAAGAGCAAGACTGAATCTTCAATTCTTGAGCCTTATTACCTACTACATGTTGATCTATTTGGTCCAGTGAATGTCATGTCTATTGCAAAGAAGAAATATGCTATGGTCATATTAGATGAGTTTAATAGATACACATAGGTGTATTTCTTGCACACAAAAAGTGAAACTGCATCTATCTTGATTGATCATGTCAAATAACTGGATAAATTGGTTAAAGACTCTATGAAAATCATAAGAAGTGATAATGACACTGAGTTCAAGAATTTGATTATGGAAGAGTTCTGCAAAGACCAGGGAATCAAGCAGGAATTTTCTGCTCCTGGAACTCCACGGCAAAATGGAGTTGTTGAAAGAAAGAATATAACTCTCATTGAAGCTGCACGAACTATGCTTGATGAAGCAAAGTTACCAACCTACTTTTGGGCTAAAGCTGTGCAGACTGCTTATTTTACTCTGAATGCAACACTTATCAACAAGCATGGAAAGACACCATATGAGATGGTAAAGAAAAAGAAGCCAAATCTGAAGTACTTTCATGTATTTGGATGCAAGTGTTTTGTTCTTAAGACTCATCCTGAACAGCTATCCAAATTTGATCTAAAAGCTGATGAAGAAATTTTTATTGGATATCCACTTTCCACAAAAGCCTTCAAAGTCTATAATTTAAGAACAAGGGTTGTCATGGAATATATGAATGTCTCTTTTGATGATAAGAAGATTACTGGACTTGAAGATTTTAATGATCTGATCAGCTAAGATTTGAGAATGAAGTTTTAAATTCTGATTCTCTAAATCCTGACAGTCTAAATCCTGATACTGCAAATTCTAATGGATTAAACTCTGATGTCATTGAAACTGTGGTGACTACGCCAAAGCAAGATGCACCTGTTCAGGGGGAGCATATTGAAGATACAACCACATCTCAAGAAGCATCAGAATCTAGAACAGGCTCTTCAAGTTCTGATTCATCAAGTTCTGATGGGTCAAGTTCTGATAATTCTGGAAACTCAAATTCTGATTCATCAAGTTCTGATGGGCCAAGTTCTGATAATTCTGGAAACCCAAATTCTGAAGGATCCAACTCAGAGAGCATAATTCCAGGGGGAGCATCAGAAAATGTTGATGGAGACAGCATGGATCATGGGGGAGCATCCAGTTCTAGAGATAACCTTCCATCTGCAAGGAAGTGGTCTAAAGCACATACACCTGACTTGATTATTGGAGATCCTGAAGCAGGTATTAGAACTAGAACAGCAACATCAAATGAATGTCTCTATCATTCTTTTCTTTCTTAGAATGAACCAAAGAAAGTGGAAGAAGCTCTTCAAGATGCTGATTGGGTGCAAGCAATGCAGGAAGAGTTAAATGAATTTGAAAGAAATAAAGTCTGGACCCTAGTGCCAAGACCAAAGAACAGATCTGTTGTTGGTACAAAGTAGGTGTTCAGAAACAAAACTGATAGTGATGGCATAATTACAAGGAATAAAGCAAGGCCGGTTGCAAAAGGATATTCTCAACATGAGGGAATTGATTATGACAAAATATTTGCACCAGTTGCTAGATTGGAAGCCATAAGGATATTTTTGGCTTATGCTGCTCACAAAAAGTTTACAGTCTTTCAAATGGATGTAAAAAGTGCTTTTCTTAATGGAGAATTGGAAGAGAAAGTATATGTTGACCAACCTCCATGTTTTGTAGATTCAAAGTTTCATAATCATGTCTACCGATTTGATAAAGCACTTTATGGCCTTAAGCAAGCTCCAAGAGCATGGTATGAGACATTAGCTCAGTTTCTTCTGGAAAGTGGATTTAACAGAGGGACAATTGACAAAACTTTATTCTATCTCAACCATGGAAAGGACTTACTTTTGGTGCTGATATATGTTGATGATATCATTTTTGGTTCTATAAATGACAGACTTTGTAAGAAGTTTGCCAAGCTGATGCAGTCAAGATATCAAATGAGTATGATGGGAGAATTTAGTTATTTTATGGGCCTTCAAGTCAAGCAGAATGAAGAAGGAACTTTTATTTGTCAATCTAAGTACACCAGAAATTTGTTGAAGAAATTTGGAATGCAAGACTGTTCAAGTGCATCCACTCCTATGGCCACTACAACAAAATTGGATAAGGATACTGGTACATCAGTAGATATTACTGATTACAGAGGTATGATTGGCTCACTACTCTATCTAACTGTTAGTAGACCTGATATCATGTATGCTACCTGTCTTTGTGCAAGATTTTAAGCAGATCCAAGAGAACCTCACTTAACAGCTGTGAAAAGAATTTTCAAGTACCTTAAGGGTACAGGTGATCTGGGATTGTGGTATCCTAGAGAATCAGACTTTAAGCTAATAGGTTACTCAGATGCAGATTTTGCAGGATGCAAAATTAACAGGAAAAGCACAAGTGGAAGCTGCCAATTTCTTGGAGGCAGATTGGTTTCTTGGTTTAGCAAGAAAAAAAAGTCAATTTCCACATCAACTGCAGAAGTAGAGTACATTGCTGCAGGAAGCTGTTGTGCACAGATTCTTTGGATGAAGAATCAGTTACTGGATTATGGGTTAACATATTCTAAAATCCCTATTTACCGTAATAATCAAAGTGCTATTGCAATGACAGGTAATCCAGTTCAACACTCAATGACAAAGCACATCAGCATTAGGTACCACTTCATAAGGGAGCATGTGATGGAAGGTACAGTGGAATTGCATTTTGTTTCAACAAATCAACAACTAGCAGATATCTTCACAAAACCACTGTGTGAAGCTACTTTTACAAGATTGGTAATGAACTTGGAATGGTTTCAGGTTCTTTCTCTAAATCTGCCTAGTTTATGTTCTGATACATTAGACCTCATGATCAGTATTTATAGATATTACTATCTTTATGTAGTCTGTGCTTAAATTGAAATTTCCTTAAGTGTTGATTGTTGTCTGATGTGTATTTCTAAACTCTGATAGTGATATGAATGTTTCTGTGACTATTCAATCCAATGAGGATAATTATGCTAGATGCTAACCTAGTAGTCTTTAATATACTAATAATCCCATGTTTGAAGTAATTGTTTATATGGAAATCTTTTAACACAAGCAAATTCTGATATTGAGCTTGGTTAAAGTTTACTTTGTGTATCTTATTACTAAGTTAAAAACTAGAATAGTGCTTCTTATCTGTTAAGTTCTGATGTTAGTAAATCTGATGGATGCACTAAGTGCTGATAAGCCTCACTTATCAAAAGAAAAAAAATAAATATCAGGTACTCCTTTGAGATCTAGAGTAAAAATGTGGAAGGGAAGACCCAAGTGCATTTCTGGTATTAAGTAATATGCATCAGAAAAGCAAAATAAAATTTTCTTGGTGACTTTTCACATTCTCTAATTACTGGAGAAATACTCTGATAAAAGCATAAATTCTGATATGCAGTCATGACTCACTTACATTGAGAAGCCACTGTAAAAAGGAATTTCAAAAGATGCATAAAATGAGCATAAAACAGTTGAGGTGGACTCATGCATGAACTCATTCTATAGTAGACTTTAGAATAATGACAGATTTTGAGCAAAGTTCTTAGTTATGCCTTATTTCTAAGATGTACTGAAGTGAATCAGACTTTACTCTTTGTCTGATATTTAGCTTATTGCACACACATACACTCCATATGAGTGATGAAAATTACTGTGGTGATAAATGTTGTTTCAGATGAACAGTTTAAGTGTCAGTTGCATAAATTCTGAGGACAAGTTCTGATGGAAGTTCTGATGATTAAGTTCTGAGGAAACCATATCAGTATTTGTGTGAAGAATTATAGAAATAAACATTCACTTTTTGAGTTGAAGGAGCCATATTCTGATGACTTTTAAATTCTGATAATAATCAAGTTCTGATGTTGATGTGGCAGTATTTATTTATTTGGTTTATTTGTTAAGTCATTACTTAAATGGTTATATTTTCAGAATATTGGTTTATGTCAGATAAAGCAGTAATAATCATTTGTTTAGTGGGAACAGTCTTTTAAAAGAAAACCTAAACGTGCAATGTAATCATTACTTATTTACCGTGCCCATTAACTTTTGCCTTGACTGCTGCATGGCTGACAGGTGTAAAGGTCTGTTCCACTTCTCAATAACTGCTGTCACGTGGGATGTTTAAGTAAAAGAGATAAAAGATTTTCAAATCTTTTATTTTCATTTATATTCTACTCACTCTCTCTCTTTTCTTATTCTCTCACATTTTCTGACGGTTTTCTATACAAACATTCCATCAAACACCTTTCAGGCAAATTAATTTCTCGCTTATTTTTGATGGCGCCCAAGGATTTAATTGTTGATGGAGCCAAGTTTGTACCAAATAACTATGCTGCAATCTTGAATAAGGCTGAAGCTCCATCAGATCTGCGCTTTGTGCAAGATTTATTAGCCAATAGTGAGATTGGGTATGCTTTGACCCAACCTCAAACTATTTCAAGCAAACAAGTGCTGACATTTTGGCCAACTGGGCTTTTTGATAATGATGGTGCTACTAGTACTCCAAGCATTATTTTCACATCAGGAGATGTCGAGCATGTTGTAACTCCAGGAGCAGTTCATAAAGCTCTCCACTTACCTGAAGGTTGTACATTCTCAACAGTGGAGGATCCTGTTTTACAACAGCTTATGGCCAGTCTGGGCTATGAGAAAAGTTTGGGAAAGCTGGGTCAACTGAAAAGATCAAATATCAGAAAGGAATGGAGCTTTTTGTTTGATTGTATCACTAAGGCATTCGCCAATAAATGCTCCAACTTTGATGCTATTCCCATCATGAGTCAGCAAATCGGGTATGCCCTTATTTATCAAACTCATTTTGATTTTGCAAGTGTTGTGCTAGGTTTCATAGGGGATAGGATGACAGAGGATAGGAATGTAGTATACTTTGCTAGATTCTGTCAGCTTATATATACTTTTTGTTGTGCTGATGAGCCCCCACTAGCCAGTGATTTAATTCCACCCTTTAAGCTTGCAAAAAGGGCTTTTAATGATTTATTAAATACTGAAAATAAGAAACAAGTGCAGAGACCCTTACAGATTCCCCAGTCAATAAAACAGATCTTGGTAAATTCTAATCCACAAGCATATACATCTGTCTATCCTGATGTCCAACCCACCAACTCATCAAAACCAACCCAATCTTAATTCGCACCTACCACAACTACACAAACACCTCAAACTTCTCAACCTCAACCAACTCAACCCTCCATCAGGACATATTACAAACCAACACAGTCATCTCAACCTCAACCTTCAGCACATTCAGTGAAGCCTTCTTCTTCAAGAGCAAAGAGGACTAAGATAGTACCTCAGTCACAACAGACTAGAAGGAGGATAATTCTGAGAGATGAGTCAGATAATGAGGAACAGGTTCCCCTATCAGAACCTATTGTTGTAGAAGCTGAGAAGATCTCTTCTCAGAATGATACTGAAACTGGGAGTTCTAGGCCCCTCAAAAGGCTTAGAAAGCTAAATTCTGATGATGAAGCTCCTAAAGTCTCAACTTCAGCAAAGAGACTTAAAAAGCAAAGAGCCGGGAGGGCTGTAAGTGAATCATCACACTCTGAAGAAATCCTGGAAGCAGCAGCTAAGGAAGGGGGTCAGGAATCTCTAATCCCAACAGAACCTATAGTAATTGAATTACTTCCCACTGCTGAATCAGCTCACAAGTCTCCTATTCAAGAATAAGAGGATATTCCGGAGCAAGTGCCTACACCTCCTATATCTCCTATAATTGATCCAGTACATGCTGAAGACCCAGGTACAAGTGCTGAAATAGACATACATAACTTGGTTGTGCCTGAGGTTCTGTACTTGGAAGCTCCACCAACTCAACTCACTCCACCAACAACACCAATTTTGGATGCTGATTTCAATGCAAACATTCTAACAACACCAGTTCTAAATCTAGATGATGAAGATCAGATTGAAGGTGGGCATCAAAATTTGGATGTTGATCAGAACTTAGTTGCAGATCAGAATTTAGAGGATGATGTTGAAACCTCTATAGCCTCACATACTATTATTCTATCAGAGGATGCTGATACTGCAGGCTCTGTAAGTTCTGATGCTGACAATGCTGAAATTACTAGTGAAGCTGCTACAAATATAGATGCTGATGCAACTGGTCCTTCAGGACATGCACCTCAACAAACAGTTCATAAAGCTGATTTGATCAAGAAGTTTGTTAGAGAGGATGCACCAGTACCTTGGAGTGAAACTCCTAGAGGAAAGGAGTGGACTAAGGAATGGAACACAGTTAGTTTTGTTCCTACTAAAAAAATTCTTGCTGAGCACCTGGCTAAGGCTGATGAAATGCTGATAAATGATGATTTCAAGGCACAACTTAAAGCGCCTGCATTGAGTACCAGGCACCTTCAAGGTCAACACTCAATAACTCATGACAAGGTGAACAAAATTCAATAATCACTGATCCAGCAAGATATGCATGTAAAATTGGAAAAGAACAGATTTTTCAAGCCAGCCTTTGACCGAATTGGGTATATTGAAAAAACTCAGGAGAAGCAACAAGCTCAGATTGATGAAATTCTAAAGAATCAAGCTTCTCAGCAAACTTAACTCAATGAGATCCAATCCTCAATGGAATTGCTTGTCTCTCTTCTTCTACCTGCTGATACCAAAAAGGGGGAGAAAGTGATTAAGTCCAAATGCAAATCTATTCAACCACTGAAGGGTAAGGATGATGGAAATAATGACCAGGGAAACTCTGGAACGGGTAGAAGTCATGGTCAAGGCAAAGGTTGGCAAAGGTTTTTCATCAAGCAAAGTTGGAACTACAAGTCAAAGAACAAGTTCTGATGCTGGGAGAAGAATAAGTTCTGATAATGGTAAAAGAATAAGTTCTAGTGAACAAACTCTGGAACTTGATGAAGAGATTTCCAAAAGACTATTCCTAAAGGACAATCTAGGCATGGATATTGAAAGTCTGAAGGAAGAAGAAGCCAGACTTAAAGCAGAAAATGTCAAGTCCAAGTCTAAAGCACAAGTCATGGAAAAGAAGCCACCTAAGCCTAAGGGCATTGTGATAAAAGAAAAGATAAATTCTGAGGCAACCAAAGCCAAATCACAAGTGGAGGTAGATACTAGATCCAAGGGCAAAGCAAAAATTGATGAACCTGTAAAGGTATATATGCCAATCATGGATCTGGAGACAAAATCTGATGAAGATGCTAGTTTGATTTTGAAGAAAAAGGATATTCAAACAACCTCTGACAGAGCTCATGTTGTTCAAGATTGGGATTTAGTAAAATCTGATATTACAGTGAAGCAAGCAACCTCTGACATAGCTCAAGTTGGCTTAATATCAGAAGATAAAGAAAAGGAAACCTCTGACATTGCTCATGTTAAACCTTCAAAGATGTTACTACCAGGATTCACAAAAGCTCAACAGACTCAACCTTTGAAGACTACATCAAGTGGTTTTGAAGCAAGAATTATTCAAGGAAAGGAAGCAAGAGACAAATCAGGATTGGGTAGTTCTAAAGAGAAGATAATAAACAATACTACCAATGATCCAACTTCTTTAAGTGAACCAGGAGTAGGAGCAACTCCTGAAAGATTGAATCAACTTGAATCTGTACAAATGGTTTACCACTCTATTTTGAAAGAAGATATCATGATATATTTTATGACAGATGGGAGGGTATTCCAGATCATGGAGAATGTTATTCCATTGAAGTATTTTGAAGAACTTGAACATGTTCTAATTCTACTTCAAGTGAAAAACAGATCAACAGATGGTGCTGCAGGTTATTTAAAATCAAATATTCAAAGACAGAAGAGGCTTTGCTCTGTAAAGTCTGACAGCCCATACTGTCCTAAGTACATATCTCACAGTGGAGATATTGTTGAAATGAAGCCTAATACTGCAAAAATCATCACTATATTTTCTGGTATTAAGGGACTTGAATTCAATCTAGAGTCTGATAAAGCCTATATAATCAGATTAGATCAGGATATAAGAAAAGCTAAAATAAATGATCTCAGGGCTGCTATCTTTCAAACTAGTGAAGATACAGTTGAACTGAAAAATGCTAAAAGAAGGATGGTCAATGAACTTGAATATGCTGAGAGATGTTTGTTGAAGAACAATCTCAGAATAATTTCTGATATTAAAGATATCAGAAATTGAAGCCAAGTCAAAGATCTATAACTTCTTAAATTCTGAAGGATATACAGACTTAAGCTGATATCAGACTTTGAGGATGGTAAAGCTATAAGGACTGTAAGTTGTAGTTATCTAGTCAAATTCTCATGCATTTGTACTTAATGTTTTTGACATCATCAAATATCTGTTGAACTTGTATATTATGCTAATTTACAAGTTGGGGGAGATTGTTAGATATATTTGTGATGTCATGACTAATATGATTTGTGTTTAGTTTTCAGATCTTACTTAACAGGACAAATCAGTACTTAACTGGAAATCAGTACTTATACTGAAGTCAGGACTTAAGATATCAGAACTTAAGTTGTCAAATTTTAAGTTATCAGGAGATAATATCAGGACTTAAGGAGGCTTTCAGATAAGGAAGGCGGCTGATTGAAAGGAAAGAAGATCAAGACAAACATAAGAAGAGATATGCATGGAGAAGAATTCTATGAAGAATAGAATACTTGGAAGAAAATATAACTAGTTGATATATATTAAGAAGCAGAATTATATTCGATATCAATTAGAAGATTATCTTGTAACTGTGTAGTATATAAACACAGTATAGGGTTTACACTATAAGTGTTATTAAATTCGAGAATATTATTTATTGTAACCCTAGCAGCTCTCGTGATATGTGTTCATCACTGAGTGAGAACAGTTTTTTGTAACAGGGTTTATTGTGTTGAATAAAATCTGTGTTATGTTACTTAAGTTCTTATATTCGATTTGATTGTGCTAGATACTGTATTCAACCCCCTTCTACAGTGTGTGTGACCTAACAATACAATCATCACACACTAAGGTATCGAAACAAATTAACTAAAGAAATCTATAAGTAAATCCGCCCGAACCCCACGATAACGATTAGCCCATAATCGGACTCGTCATCAACGTGGGTTCCGATAAAAGCATGGTATAATAAACATAGTCTTTATACTGAATAATAAAACCAAGTATGTTAAACAAGAGTATAGGTTCAACAAATAAGAAAACTAACATCCAAAGTTATAACTTAAAATAAAGAATCACGAGAATAAATTAATTCTTCTTCATCTTGGTTGAATTATGCTATACGGTCTTCTTACGCCTTCTCCTTAAGCTCTGGTATGTCTTTTTATTGAAAAACGATCATAAGTTAACATTATATAGTAGTCCAATTAATCCAGGAGTCCAGGAAACATAATTGCAGTAGAATAAGGATTTTATTATCCCGACACGGCGCGGTCGAGCGATTCATCAGCGCGGGCGTGCTGTCCTTCAGAACTTCGGCACGGCCGCGCGCTACTACAGTGCGGGTACGCTGACCTTCTGGAGAAACTTTATTTTCTTGTCTTCTTGGCTAGTTTAAGTTGGCAATCCTCGAGCAATCTTCCTGAGCACCTTCCTAACATCAATTTAGCACCAAAATAATGCCAAATCTCTTGATTCTCTTATTTATACCTGAAATGCAAAAACACACTACAAAAACATATCAAATACACAAATAACTCGAGTACAAAACACCAATCCAAGCCTTTATAGATCACTCTAAGTGGACATAAATGTCACTTAACAATTATTAAGGGTTGCGATAGAATTATGGAACAAACAACTTTCTTTGTTGTGTGCTTTTTTAATGAATTTTAAGTCCACTATTTATAGGTATTTCTCAACTCTATCTTCGTCCTTACAATTATGTAACTGGCCAATATTCATTTCACTGCATTAAATAGGAGATATGTAGTTTCACAAATAATTACTTTTGTAACTCACATTAATTATTTTATTTGTAACCCCCAATTAAATGAATAAAAGATATTATTTTCTATAATAAATAAAATATATTTGTAACTCCATGAAATTTATATATTTTATGTATCTTATATATTTATCAAATAAAGTCATTTACAACATCAACATGAGTGATCACGGGCTTACAAGTGTGTCATATGTGCGCATTCAAGGATTTCCTCAACATACTTTCATTGAGAGAGGAACATAGTATCCATAATATGTTGCACAAAGATGTCCAAAAAGAAAGAGAGTGGGCCTAAATCAGACATAGCAAACTTGATTTAATACAATAATAATGTGCTTAAGAAATGTTGTAGATGATGCAGTGAGAAATATATCATTTACATTAAGGGTTTTGAGTTATCAAACGCAACGGAAACTGTAATTAAAAATGTGAAATACCAGAATTTTCGAAACCCACTACAGGATCCATGAGAAAAATAGATATTTAATTCATAGATCATATTGTTTATCTTAAGAAGCTTTATAAACTGGTTAACTAATGCACATCCAAAACTTGTTTAATCATCACACATCCCGCTCCTGTAATCTACGCTCTATAGGTATCCACGCAAATGCTTGAACACAAGGATTAAATGTGTATTAGCACAAAATCGTTTCTTCTTGCTATCTCCGTCTCTCTCTTGGTAGCTAGTTTTTTTAAAGTTTTGCATATAAAATCAGCAACACAAGAGATATTACAAAGAGGGTAGAAAAATGAATTATAACTCTTAACAAATTATGAGTTATTATTAATTCAAAATTCCTATTTGTATTATAATTAAGTCTCACTTAATTATTTAACAAATAAATTTCATAAATAATATTAGTAAATTTGAATATCACTATTTATTTAATTAACTAGGTCAAGCTTAATTAATATTATAAATAATATGAATTACTTTAAATTCAATTTAAATTAAATAATCCTTCAAGCATTCTTTGTGTGTGACCCTATTTATTATTATTATTATGTTGGCAATGGATTTTAAATCTAATTTAAAATCTTAAACAATGAGCGGCATCTAGTAATACATCATTACTATCCAAGTAATAATAATTAAATTGGTGATCAATTAAACCTTTCATGAATAATGTACAATGTAATATAATCCATTTAACCACATATTATAGATTAAACTAGAGGCATGTTAATGTGTCATCCTCATCAAAGTTTAATCCATGTTTTCTTGATTAATGAGTAGACCATCGTATAAAATTAATATTTGAGCGCGGCCACGTATTTTATAATCTAGCTCACACAAGATGCCAATAATATCATTTCTATAAATAGGAGGGTTAAGTCATTTTAGATCATTCACATTTCTCATACGATTCATAATATACCTGAAATACACTTTTATCATTACTCGTTCAAAGATAACTTTAAATGTAATCAAAGTACATTAATTCTAGTATAAAAATATAATGATTTGAAGTCTAAGGACCTTTACATCATTATCACGGTGAGAATTACTTATGACACTACAGACATGTAAAATCTCACATTGGGTCTGTCTAGCATCATGTACATTTACATTTGCTTATGTTTTTTTACTTTAGTATCACTATACCTATGATCAATGAGATGTGATCATCAGTAAATAAACACACCAGTCTTAATACATTATTATTATCCCTTGATAATAATACTCGATTAGGGACCCTTAGAAATATTGATATTATTCTCATAATCTCATTTCTAAGTCACGTACTTAAAAATATATAATTCATATCATATTCCAAGGATATTTGTTAATCCAACATTTATATCACAGTAAATTAAGGCATAATTAATTATAAATGGAATAATCGATAGAACATAAATATTAATTGTGACGCCCTACGAATCTGAGTCATAGATTTGGGGTTCACAACACACACACACACACACAAAAACTATAAACATGTATATAAAGTAACATAAGCAATAACCTTACACTACACATCCATGTATCGCAACAAGTTAAAATATAACAAGCCACAACCTTAACTTATATTACTTCGTACGAAATCTGAACTAGTTAAGCTTACAACTTTTATCAAAACATTCTTAAAAACTTGTAAAACTCATAACTATAGCATAGTACTCCTGCTAGCTCTTTCCAACACTCAACCTGGAATCCAAGCTCGAACACTGGTCCGGTGATCCTTGCTACCGACAGTTTCCTTCTTAACTGGAAAAAAACACAAAAAGAATCGCAAGAGTGAGCTAAATAGCTCAGCAAGTCATATAAACAATAACTGAAGTTAAACAATGATCAAATGAAATGATTCGGAGGAATCAAGTTTCTTGTTAAGAAATTATTAGAATTGGATATTCACACTTAATTTTAAAAAAAGCAAAGTTAGGCTGTTGTTCATTCACGCACTAACCCAAGCAAGGCACACATCTCTGCTCTATATACTTGATCCAAGGCACACATTGGCCTAATCCGACCACGAATCTGGCCCACATTCAGAAAACCATCCAATTCTATAACAATTCAATATGATAAACAATGTAATTCAATAAAACAAGATCATAATCAACATCGATAAAATATTTGTCTCAAAGCATAATGCAATTCATGAGTATCATAAAGGTATATCAAGGTATGTATGAAGAATGGCTTCAAGTCTGTAGAAGAATCCAGTAATAGATGAACAATGGTTTAATAATTATACAAGGTTTGGTTATCTGATATTACAAGGTATTGTAGAAAGTATGAGTGATTGTATGTTAAACAAATTTGTTTCAGTGATTGGTGTATGGTGTGAATGTACTTGGGGAGTAGTATCATATTTATATGGTTTTGTATCTGGAAATTCAACAATCAATGGTTCACAATAAATAAGGCTTATAGTTCAAGTATCAAATGATCTAGTCAGGGTTCAGGGCTCAAGCAGTTTAACTAACACATGCTACCATATGCTATATCTCAAGTATATTCAAAGTACTTGCATTATAACACAAGAACGGTTCAGGAATACTTGCAATATATTACAAGAAGGTCCAAGAATACTTGCCTTATCTCAATGACTTCCAACTTCACTTGCACACTTCTATCGGTTCTACTCACTGGCCACTTGATTTCCTTTTCTACGCTTCACTTCCTGTACTAAACATCGCAATTATCTATCAATACTTAATCTTATATCTTATTAATCGTCAAACAATCGATATAAGCTTCTATCTACCTTTCGTTACACCCAAATCCGATTTACGGATTGAAAGATATGATTAAAATAGTCAAACAATACTCACATAGGCATATAACACATCAGTCAGATAACACATAGCACATAACACGTAAGGTATTTGATAAAAATAATTTTTCAAAGAAGGTCCGGGGTTAAAATAATTTTTCTGGCATTTAATACGAATTTTTGAACAATTTTCAGAATTAAAATGGGTAAAAGAATTCTTTTATAACTAAATAACGATGCTCAAATACCGAAAATAGACTTAAAGCATTTTTAAATAATTATCGAGCTTTAAACATGATTTAGAAAAATATTTTAAGGCTCGAAACTATTCTCTGGAATTTTTAAATAAAAAAGAATAATTAAATTCAATTAAATAATAAATTGAAATTAATTAATAAATTATTTAATTATTTAATCAATTAATATTTAAATTAATTAACCAATTAACTACTAATTATTAATTAAAATTCATTAATTAAGTAATTCAGATTCATTTTTGAGTTTAGAAATAAATAAAATGAATTTTGAAATTAAAAATATGATTTTGAATTATTTTTAAAAAGGTAATCTGCACAAACAGATTATGGAATTGGATTGGAAAAAAGAAGATTGAAACGAGGTTTTCAATTAATAAAATGGGTCGAGAAGAAAGGGAACCGGGTCGGGATGAACTCGCTGGATTCTGGGGATGAACCTAGTTTCCAGTGGTCGTCGCCGGACTCCAGCGATCCCCGAATCACCCCTAAAACTCATCATTTTGCTTTGTTTTTGACAGGCAATCATTCCACCTGACTCTGGAAACTCCAACCTAGCAGCAATCATCAAAAATAACGCCTGGAACAAGAAGTCCGGCCAAACTTCATTAAAATCGGCGGGGAACTTGAATTTTTCGGTGAACTCGATTCCAGAGTCCGACATCACAACTTTATACATGACTCGAATCCTCTAATCAATCCCAACACACATGTAACTTCAGAATTCACCAAGGATTAACAGAAATGAAACCCCCAAATTCAATCAAGAACATTTAAATCCTAATTTTCTAAATTCGAAAATCAAACCTCATTTTCAGTATGATATGGAATTCAAAATTCAACATATAATATACCGAAATGACCAGAATTCAATTCTCTACAACATGCAATCATCAAAACACATAAACAATATCAAAATCAAAAGTCCAAATTAATCCAATTAAATTTAAAATTAAGAAAAAATATATAAATAACCTGATTTTTTGCAGTGTTATGGAATGAAAAACTTGATTGTACTCGTCAAGAGCTTCATTTTGGTTACTCGTACACCAAAATCGGAGTTTGATAACGCCCTCAAATCCTTGGTTGATTCTGAAGAACGCGACAAATATATTTATTTTCTCTCGATAATTATATAGTTTTACTGTACATTTGTGTTTATCTGTAGAAAATAAAGTATTGTAACGACTATTTATATTTACGGAATATTGGTACCATGTTGGATCATGTCGGATATAAAAATAAAACACTTAATAGCTAAGTATTAATTTAACTGATATAATTCAGTACCGGTTTTAGGATAAACATCAAAACCGGGCTTTTAAATAAAGTTTTGGGGTTCTGAGCCCCCATATGCACGTACTTTTATAAAAATTAATATTTTAATCTAAATATCTTGGATGATGAAAATATCTGGGTTGCACGTGTATCGAGACATTAAAATAATATTAAAATAATCGTAAAATTGTACCGGGAATCGTACAGGTAAATCTGTACTCCGGATCGAAAGAGTCAAAACATGAAAAATGCTCGGAATAATGAAATTAGGCTAGAAACAAGTTTTCCCGTAACTTCCGGGTAGTAAAAACGTATAACCGTTGAAGTTGGACGGTTTTTGAATAATCAAAATAATTAATAACTAAATTGAAAAATAACTAATTAAATCTATAAATCAATTATAAAATCATGTAATGACATATAAATTATTAAAAAAATATAAAATAATCTATACCTGATTCTGGAAATATAAAAATTAAAATTTCATGAATTTTATCACATACAAACAATGAACACAGATACCAATTAACACATAATTCACCAAAATCATATAATAATCACATAATATTCATTTATTGCCAAAAATAATTACACGATACATTCCGGATATTACATCCCCCCCCCCTTAAAAGGATTAGGTCCTCTGAATCACCTAAGCAAACAATTGAGGGTACTTCTCACGCATATCACTTTCAAACTCTCAAGTTGATTCCTTCACCTTTGGGTTTCTCCACAATACTCTTACCATATTTTTCTCAACACTTTCTCTCTTCTTTCTAGAATCTCTATTGGACTCTCAATATAGGACAAATCTGCCTGAAGTTCTATCGGCTCATATTATGTCACATGCCTAGAATCTGGATTGTACTTCTTAAGCATTGACACATGAAAAATGTTATGAATATGCTCCATATGCTCCAGATACAATAGACACAGGGAGTGCATGATGAACTACTATTTCCTTCAAGTACATTTGAACTAACTTATCCAATGAAAATCTTTAATTTATAGGAAGAAAATGAGCTGACTTGGTTAGTCTGTCCACTATATCCCAAATAGCGTCGTGGTTTGTTTTGTCCTTGGTAATCCAACTATAAAATCCATAAAAATGTGCTCCCATTTCCATTCTGGAATCTCTAACGGTTGCAATAATCCACTTGGGCTTTGATTGTGACGCCCTCCAAACCCGGTTCAGAAGTTTGGGGTTCACAACACACAGACTCAATATAAACATGTATATAAAATATTATAAGCAATGACCCTTCTTTACACAACCACGGATCGCAACGGGTTAAAGTATAAAAACAAGCCACACCCTTAACTTTTATTACATCGTACCAATTCCCAACTAGTTTAACTTACAACTGATAATGAAATTATTCTTACAAACTTGCATAACTCAAACTACAACATAAAGCTCCTGCTAGCTCGATCCAACTCAACCTGGAATCCTAGGTCGCACACTAGACCGGGGATCTTCGTTACCAACCATTTTCTTTTTAACTGTAGAATAACATAAACAGATTCGCAAGAGTGAGCTAACTAGCTCAGCAAGTTATAATGACAACAACTATGGTGAACAAATATTAGTTAAAATGATTCAGAGGAATCAAGTTCATTGTCAAATATTCATTATAATTGGATATTCATTTTAAATTTTAAAACCAAGGTAAGGCTGCTGATTAGTCACGCACTAACCCCGAGCAAGGCACACAGCTCTGCTCTATAAACTGGATCCAAGGCACATATTGGCCTAATACGACCACGAATCAGGTCCACATAAAATTAAACTATCCAATTTTAAAACAATTCAATATGGTAAACATTGTAATTCAATAAAACAGAATCATAATTAACATTGAAAAAACATTTCTCTCATAGCATAATGTAATTTTTGTGTATCACCTGGCTATATCAAGGTACGTATGATGAATGGATTCAATGGTTATACAGGGTTTAATTCTTTGATGTTATAAGGTGTTGTAGAATCTATATGTCTCTGTATAATCAGAAAATTCTGTTCCGGTGTTTGATGTATGGTGTATATGTATTTGTGGAGTAGTATCGTATTGTTAGGCATAAAGCATGCACTAATAAATCACGCAAGTATACGCATTCGCAAGTAATATAGAATGAGTTCTAGTTCATTCTCACAGAGACTCTGATTAATTATATTTAATTAACACTTACTCACCAATGTATGATTACTCTTCAATGTCAAGACAATAACAATTAAAATTGATTAACTAATATTAACTACGAGAATTAAACACTTTGAATTAATAATATTACACACACATGAGATCATAACTTCATTACTACTTCATTCAACAGTTATTGTTATTACCCTTAGCATGTAATGGTGATGATATTAATCGAACAACACGAAACTGATAAACGCCAACTTTTGTTGTACGAATACCATTCTACCAAGCATCCACAATTAATATAGAAGTTCAATAGGCATCAATTATATTTAAACCCTATATGTCTACAGAATTTGACAACATAAAGATTTAAGATCAAGTTATTCATGATGATTACACAGGGCAAGTAAAACGGTTAGAGTTACCCACTAATCATGCATACAATACATGAACCTATGCTAGCATGGCAAATTCTAAATCTCAAGATTCACTGTCGCTTCACAAGAGATTAACAGGCTATCTTACATGTTCGTAACGCACATAAGATGATTAAGCACAATATATGCTAGATATCATACAATCACCACATACCAAGGTATTAAATAATTAACTAAAGAAATCTATAGTAAATCCGCTATCACCCCATGATCACGATTAGCCCATGATAGAACTCATCGTCACCTTAGTTCATATGAAAACATGATAATAACACTACGATATAAACTAATAAAAATACTTAATAAAAACAGAGTACGTCACAAGAGTATTAAGGTTCAAAGAGTAAAGAAAACTAGCATCCACTGTTACAATAAATTAAAAGAATCACAAGATAAATGTATGTTTACTCTTCTTCATTGTTGCGTGCTAAAACGGTCTTCTTGATCTTCTCTCCTTGTTACTTGTTATTGAAAATGTCTCCCCAATAGGTTTATATAAGAGTCCACAAGAAACAGCGCCAACGGAAGCCCATTAGAACTTGAATTCTAAAAATCAGATTCTGAAATTATGAACCCAGGCGGCCGCCTCCTCCTTCCAGGCGGGCGCCTGCTACCAGGCGGTCGCCTGCTCCTTCCAGGCGGGTGCCTGCAAGCCTTCTGGAATTTTCCTAAGTTTGCTTCTGATTTTGCTAATTTCTTCGCACAAATCCCCGCAACTGATCCCAAGTACATCCTTAGGCTTATTTTGATGAAAGCCTCCTATCTAAGCAAGTTGTACCCTGAAATGCAAAAACACTCGAAAACGCGTTAAATACACAAAATACTCGAGTTCAAGACATCAATTCAAGCCGTTATGAGACGCTCTAAGTGGTATAAAATGCCACTTATCACACCCCAAACTTAAATCGATGCTTGTCCTCAAGCAGCACAAACTCAACTAAGAATAAAAACATGCATGAATGCAAACTATATGAAATGCAGCGATCTCCATCGCGATGACTAAACCAACCAACACATGACATATCAACAAATGCAATTAGGCGACTAGAGATCAATCAAATCACGCAAGCTAACATACAACTAGAAATGTGGTGTGTGCGAATGCTTAACAGATATGCTTCGAAACTAGATCAATCACCATAACTTAATTATCCTCAAGGCAATCACAAGATTATACGAAGAATATATACTAGACACAAAATGACTTATAACACTTCAAGATCATTGGAGTTTATTATGGAATCATGCTTTTATTCAACACATAAACAAATGCTTATTTGATCGTGCAATGAGTGAGGTCCATAAAAGATATTTGCAATGGTATCCATTTAGCGAGCGTTAGGTTAGCGGATCCCAGACTATGAAAGCCTTAGGTCACTAGGCACAAAGTCCACTAAAAACTTAATAACTCGAATACCAAAGAGCTCACTCGTGATCAATTATGTATTAAACCATATTTTTTCCTTTTTTTTTCTCTTTTTTTAATTTCTTTTTTTTTAATTTCTGAGCAAGTGCGTTTCGCTCCATCTTGCTCAACCCTAGACTACTCATATACAATACGAGCCGGCTACTAGCCATTTGACGCCTAGCCACAACTAGCAATGAATTCCAAATTTTACTCCAATTTTATCTTTTCATGCCTTTTATCATTAAGAGCTTATCATACATTCTAAGCATAAGCAATAGATTAACCTCAAAAACCATCAAACCATGACAACAATCTAGTCCTTAAGCATACTCCAAGACTTAGTGAAATTATAAGTGTTTCTAGCATGCATGCCAACCTAACAAGATTCAACATCACTCTAACATTATTACTACACTCGCATCAATATCACATATCAATCGGTAAAGCAACACAAAAGGGATCATGGTATATGCATGAGCTATACGACATGATAAATAAAGCTATAAAAAAAACTATATGGTAAAATATGCAACTATATGAACTAAACTAGCATGAAAATGCAACTACATGACACACACACAAATATGTTCCTTAACTACCACCCCCAAACTTAAAATCTTCACTGTCCCTAGTGAAGGTAATAGAAAGGAACACAGGGTATATTTACTCAGAAGAATCATCATCATCATCACCCTCAGAGGGTGGAGTGTCAGGAGGTGGATAAGCAGAATCCTCACCAAAAATGGGCCACTGGATGTCAGCTCCAAGGCCTCTAAATGCAGTCCCAAGTGCTAGGGTGAGCTCCTGCGCAAACCTACTCTGTGACTCATACATCGCATCCATCCTCCTGGAAAGCCTTCTGTACTGGATATCAGCTAATCTCGAACCATCTCCTCCCTGGGCTCTCGAAGAACCTGCCTCTTCCTGAGCCTGACTAGACCTAACCATCGTAGCCCCAGCTGCTAGACGTCCTCCTGGGAGGTGATATCCCAAACCATATGACTCGGGCTCTCCACCCGTCCACTCCTGCATCGCATTCAACGTTGCTGAATTAATAGGAGCGGTCGGCATCTGTAAATGCTCATAAGAAGGCTAATGGACTCCAACTTCCTTGCACAACTTTGTGACAATAGAGGCATACGAGATATTATATTGCGACTTCCCCCTCAAAAACTTCAAAATCCCTTGGTAGATGAACTCACCAAGGTCCACATAATACTCCTCATTCTGAATCCCCCACAATAACCTGGTTCTCTCAACTGTAACCTCATGTGCATGCGAAGAAGGAAGAATATTAGCACAAATAAATGCATTCCAAGCACGAGCATACCTGTTCATCGCGACAGCCGGGAAAGAACGATAATCGTCAGATCCCCTCTTAAACTTCCACACTGTGCCCAGCTGATAGAGAGTAGCAATAATCAATTCTGAGTCAAAATCCTCAGGGGCCTTTTCATTCCAATTCTCCTCCTGGGGCTTTCTTTGTCGCTGCCCAATAACCCGGCGAATCGCCTCGGGCTGATAATCAATAGTAAGCCCACGAACAACAGAAAACCCATTCTTGTTGGCCTTGGCTTTCGCATAGAACTCGCGAACAACACTCAGCGGTACAGCCTCGGGTGACTCGCAGAAAGTAATCCATCCCTTCTCTACAATCATCGGTAACAACTCACCATCCCTCCCCGATGGCAAGAACCCCCTCTCCTTCATAATTGGCTTAGTTAACAACTTAGCATACTCTTCTTCAGCAGCCCTATCTAACAATCGGGGCCTTGCAGCAGTGCTTCTCGATGAATCAGTAGCAGTCGGATTGGTGCTGCTGCTACCCATAGTTCTCGATCGCTTTGGTGCCATGAAAACTGAACATGAGGGCTTGAGAGTTGTGTTTGGTGTGTAGGAGAGAGTTTGAGATTTGAAAGTATATGAGATGTGTAATATGAGGTTGTATGTATATATAGGGTAGGCTTAGGTTTAGAAATTGATTTGGAGTGGGATTATGGCTAATTTGTAGGAAGAAAATCATGGGTAATGGGGATTGTGGACTGTGGTTTTTTTATTTTTCTGATTTTGTGCTTTTTATAGGCTGAAAACCGATTTTTCAAAATTCAGGTCTGCAGGCGGGCGCCTGCAAGGTCTCTGGAATTTTTTTTTTCTGCCACCAATTTTCTGATTTTTTTGGGATTTTGGATAAAGTACTACATTCTAAGGGTTCCTATGGTCTCATATCTTGGGTTGCCTCCCAAGAAGCGCTTCTTTTACGTCATTAGCTTGACTAGAGTAATGCGATCAAGTTGACAATAAAACGGCACTAATCACTTCACGGTTTGCCGTATCCCCATAATAGTGCTTCAATCTCTAACCATTTACTTTGAATGCTTGGCCCGGATCTTCCTCAAAAATCTCCACCGCTCCATGTGGAAACACAGTTTTGACGATAAATGGTCCAGACCACCTTGATTTCAACTTTCCAGGAAAAAGTCGGAGACGAGAGTTGAATAGAAGAACTTGTTGCCCCGGCACAAATGACTTAGGAAATAGCTTCCTGTCATGCCACCTTTTTACTTTTTCCTTGTACATTTTGTTGTTTTCGTATGCTTGAAGTCAAAATTCATCAAGTTCATTTAACTGAAGTATTCGCTTCTTCCCAGCTGCGTCTAAATCAAGGTTTAACTTTTTCAATGCCCAATAAACCTTATGCTCAAGCTCCACAGGTAAATGACATCCCTTACCATACACAAGTTGAAATGGTGACATCCCAACTGGAGTCTTGTATATTGTTCTATAAGCCCAAACAGCTTTATCGAGCTTCAAAGACCAATCTTTCCTTGACGGACAAATGACTTTCTCTAGAATTCGCTTGATCTCTCTATTAGACACTTCAGCTTGACCATTAATTTGCAGATGATAGGAAGTAGTGATGCGATGATTCACATTGTAGCGTTGCATCATAGAAGTGAACTTACGATTACAGAAATACGACCCTTCATCACTTATGATAACTCATGGAATTCCAAACCTTGTGAATATCTGCTTATAAAGAAAACTCAACATTACCTTTGCATCATTAGTCGGTAGAGCCTTGACTTCTACCCATTTCGAGACATAATCGACTGCTAGCAAGATGTACTGATTATTTCAGGATGAGATAAATGGTCCCATAAAATCGATTCCCCAAACATCAAAGACCTCAACTTCAAGCAACACATCTAAAGGCATCTCATCCTGTCTGGTAAGATTCCCAACTCTTTGGCAACGATCACACCTTAAAATGAACTGATGTGCATCCTTAAACAACGTAGGCCAGAAAAACCCTGCCTGAAGAATACGAGTTGCTGTCTTTTCACCACTATAATGTCCACCATAAATTGTGGAATGACAGACTCGTAATATCCCCTTCGTCTCACAGAATGGGATACATCTCCTGATGATCTGGTCAGCTCCTTGTCTAAACAAATATGGTTCATCCCACATGTACAACTTCACCTCATGCAGAAAATTCTTCTTTTGAGCCGCATTCATATTATGAGGCATTATATTGCTAACAAGATAGTTCACAATGTCTGCGAACCATGGCTCTTCCTCTTGAATTGCAAATAACTGCTCATCCGAAAAAGATTCGTTAATCAATGTCTTATCTTGTGAAGTAGAATCGGGATTCTCCAATCTAGAGAGATGGTCAGCTACTTGATTTTCAGTACCTTTTCGATCCTTGATCTCTAACTCAAATTCCTGTAGCAAGAGCACCCAATGAATAAGTCTAGGCTTCGAATCCTTCTTTGAGATCAAATAGCGGATGGCAGCGTGATCAGTGAATACTGTCACCTTTGTACCAAGTAGATAAGATCAAAATTTTTCTAAACCAAAAACTATAGCCAAGAGCTCCTTCTCAGTAGTGGTGTAGTTTAATTGGGCTCCATTTAGCGTCTTACTAGCATAGTAGACCATATGAAAGATATTAGATTTTCGCTGCCCAAGAACTACTCCCACTGCATAATCACTTGCATCACACATCATCTCAAAAGGTTCTCTCCAACCAGGTGCCGTAATAACTGGTGCAATGATCAAACTCTTCTTGAGAGTCTCGAATGCTACCAAGCATTCATCATCAAATTTGAAAGGCACATCTTTCTCGAGCAAGTTGCACAACGGCTTAGATATCTTAGAGAAGTCCTTGATGAAACGCCGATAAAAATCCGCATGACCATGAAAACTACGGATTCCTTTCACAGAAATAGGTGGCGGAAGATTTTTAATGACTCCCACCTTGGCTTTATCCACCTCAAGACCCTTACTAGAG
Organism: Apium graveolens; assembly: GCF_009905375.1. Classification (NCBI taxonomy): domain Eukaryota; kingdom Viridiplantae; phylum Streptophyta; class Magnoliopsida; order Apiales; family Apiaceae; genus Apium; species Apium graveolens. The sequence continues at coordinate 53,992,380 of NC_133648.1, read as the reverse complement.
ACCTTATGCCCAAGAATGATGCCTTGTTGCACCATGAAGTGACATTTTTCCCAATTGAGCACTAGATTGGTTTCCACACACCTTTTGAGCACCAAACGGAGATTATTCAAGCATTCATCATACAAATGTCCAAAGACAGAGAAGTCGTCCATTAACACTTCGACATTATTTCCAATCATATCAGAGAATATAGCCATCATGCATCTCTGAAAAGTGGCAGGTACATCACATAAGCCAAAAGAAACTCTACGGAAAGTAAACGTGCCAAATGGACAAGTGAAAGTAGTCTTCTCTTGATATTCTGGTGCAATGCAAATCAGATTGTAGCCCGAATAGCCATCCAGAAGACAATAATACTCATGACCAGCCAACCTATCATGACCAGCCAACCTATCAAGCATCTAATCAATAAATGGAAGAGGGAAGTGATCCTTTCTTGTGGATTTATTCAACTTTCTATAATCCATGCATACCCTCCATCCTGTGACTGTTCGAGTGGGGATGAGCTCGTTCTTCTCATTTGCTACCACGGTAATACCTCATTTCTTAGGTACACATTGCACGGGGCTCACCCAAGAACTGTCAGAATAGGATATATGATTCCTGCATCCAGCCACTTTAGAATTTCTTTCTTTACCACTTCTTTCATAATAGGATTAAGCCTTCGTTGTTGCTCAACAGTCGACTTGCTGCCTTCCTCTAGCAGAATTTTATGCATGCAGTACGAAGGGCTTATCTCTTTTATATCTGCTATAGTCCATCTGATGGCCGATTTGAATTCTCCTAAGATCCTCAAGAGCTTTTCCTCATCACTACCTAAAAGGTCAGATGCAATAATAACAGGTAAAGTAGATGTATCACCTAAAAAAGCATACCTCAAGTGTTCAGGCAATGGTTTAAGCTCCAAAGTAGGTGCTTCCTCAATAGATGGTTTGAGCTTTCCCTCGGCATTCTTGAGATCAGTATTACCAAGAGATTTAAATGGCATGTCTAACTTTCTTTTCCAAGGAGAAGCATTTAAATTTTGTAACTGCTCATTGCCTTCCTCATCATCACTGTCAAATTCCCCCAATAAGGCTTTTTCTAAGGCATCAGACCTTAGCACATGATCAAGTTCTGAAATAACTGCAGAATCGACCAAATCCATCTTGAAGCACTCCTCATCTTTGGTAGGGAATTTCATTGCATTGAACACATTGAATGTCACATCCTGATCTTGCACCCTCATAGTAAGTTCACCTTTTTGCTCATCTATCAAGGTGTGGCCAATAGCCAAGAAAGGTCTTCCCAAGATTATGGGAATCTTCTTATCTTTCCCGAAATCCAAAATGACAAAGTCTTCAGGAAAGATGAGTGTGTCCACCTTTACTAGAACGTCCTCCACGATGCCTCGTGGGTATGTAATCGAACGATCAGTCAATTGTAGAGACATGTAGGTGGGCTTCGGATCAGGAAAATTCAGATTTTTGAAGATAGACAACGGCATCAGATTGATGTTTTCTCCCAAATCGCAAAGGCATTTGTCGAATGATAACTTGCCAATGGTGCAAGGAATGATGAAGCTACCCGGATCCTTAAGCTTTGGAGGTAACTTTTGCTGCAGCACGGCACTGTACTCTTCGGTTAGAGCAACAGTATCAAGATCATCCAGTTTCACCTTCCTTAAAAGAATACCTTTCATGAATTTCACATAACTAGGCATTTGCTCCAGAGCCTCAACAAAAGGTATGTTGATGTGAAGTTTCTTGAACACCTCTAGAAACTTACCAAATTGCTTGTCCAGCTTTTATTTTTGCAATCTCTAAGGAAAAGGTGGTGGAGGATAGAGTTGTTTCTCCCATGTATTACCCTCAGGCAGAGTGTGTTCAATAGTAGTCTTCCTTGGTTCCCCCTCTTTCTCCTTTTGCTTTTCTTCTTCATCTACAACTTCAACTTCCCCATCTTTTGCTTTTCCGCATCAGCAACTTTTCCAGACCTTAAGGTGACAGCTTTGACTTGCTCTTTAGCTTCCTTCCTGCCTGGCACTTCAGTATCACTGGGAAGTGTGCCAGGTTGACGATTGAGCAAGGCATTGGCTATTTGTCTAATTTGATTTTCCAAGGTCTTGATAGAAACAGCTTGACTTTTGCACAACAACTTTAACTCCTCGAAATCAGCACTAGAAAGTGGAGCAGCACCTCCTTGTTGAGGATATGATTGCCTTTGAGCATATTGTTGAGGTTGCTGGAATCCAGGTAGATTAAACTGTTTACTTGCAGCTTGCTGATATGGTTGCTGAACAGCATTCTGAATATTGCTCCAGCTGAAATTGGGATGATTTCTGTTATTAGGATGATAAGTAGCTGGCATAGGCTGCTGCGGTAACTGATAATTGTTCACATACTAACAGATTCATTAACAAGAGAACACTGATCCGTAGCATGAGAGCTTGCACAAAGGTCACAGACAATAGTTATTTGGTTGACTCCATAGTTGGCTAAAGAATCGGCCTTCATAGACAGCGCTTGGAGCTGCGCTGCAATAGCTGTAGCTGCATCAACTTCCAGAATACCTGCTACCTTCCCAGGCATCATCCTTTGAGTTGGGTTTTGATATTCGTTTGCATCCATAGTTTCTATGAGATTATAAGTCTCAGTATAGCTTTTGGCCCACAAAGCGTCTCCAGAAGCTGCATCGAGCATGGGCCTAGATTGGGCCCCCAAACCATTGTAGAAACCAGTGATCACCATCCAGTCAGGCATACCATGATGTGGACACTTTCTTAACATCTCCTTGTAGCGCTCCCAGGATTCGCACATAGATTCTCCTTATTGCTGCGCAAACTGAGTAAGAGCACTCCTCATAGCTGCAGTCATGGCCATTGGATAGAACTTCACAAGAAACTTTTGCCCGAGATCTTCCCAAGTAGTGATGGACCCAGCTGGTAAAGAATGTAACCAGTCCTTAGCTTTGTCCCTCAGAGAGAATGGGAATAGCCTCAGCTTGATAGCCTCATCAGTTACACCATTATATTTGAAAGTACTACAGATCTCGACAAAATTCCTGATATGCATGTTGAGATCTTCAGTCGCAGCACCTCCGAAAGAAACAGAATTCTACACCATCTGAATAGTGCCCGGCTTGATTTCAAAAGTATTGGCCTGAATAGCCGGATTAATGATGCTTGACTGAATGTCATCAATTTTAGGCCGAGAAAAGTCCATAAGAGTTGGATCAGCTTGAACTATACGATCACCCATTGTTACAGGTTCTTTCTTTTCACTCTCTTTATCCGAATCTTCAAAACTATCTTCTCCGGAAAGTCAAGAGCTGAATATGTCTCCTAAGCCGTATCTAGATTTCTCTTGCGGGTGCGAGAACGTGTTTGCATAAACGATCGCTAGAGTACCTGAAACACAACCGGAAGCAGTAAGTAACAAGTCTTAATCAATGAATCCTAATGACCACTGATGGCAAGTACATAAACTAAACAAATTAACACCGAGTCCCCGGCAGCGGCGCCAAAAATTTGTTAGGCACAAAGCATGCGCTAATAAATCACGCAAGTATACGCGTTCGCAAGTAATATAGAATGATTTCTAGTTCGTTCCCACAGAGACTCTGATAAATTATATTTAATTAACACTTACTCATCAATGTATGATTACTCTTCAATGTCAAGACAATAACAACTAAAATTAAAATTGATTAATTAATATTAACTACGAGGATTAAACACTTTAAATTAGCAATATTAAACACACATGAGATCATAACTTCATTACTACTTTATTCAACATTTATTGTTATTACCCTTAGCATGTAATGGTGATGATATTAATCGAACAACACAAAACTGATAAATGCCAACTTTCGTTGTACGAATACCATTCTACCAAGCATCCACAATTAAGATAGAAGTTGAATAGGCATCAATTATGTTGAGACCCTATATGTCTACAGAATTTGACAACATAACGATTTAAGCCCAAGTTATTCATGATAATTACACAGGGCAAGTAAAACGGTTAGAGTTACCCACTAATCATGCATACAATACATGAACCTATGCTAGCATGACAAGTTCTAAATCTCAAGATTCACTGTCGCTTCACAAGAGATTAACAGGCAATCTTACATGTTTGCGACGCACATAAGACGAATAAGCACAACCTATGCTAGATATCATACGATCACCACATACCAAGGTATTAAACAATTAACTAAAGAAATCCATAGTAAATCCGCTATGACCCCATGATCGCGATTAGCCCATGATAGAACTCATCGTCATCGTAGTTCATATGAAAACATGATAATAACACAACGATATAAACTAATAAAAATACTTAATAAAAACAGAGTACATCACAAGAGTATTCAGGTTCAAAGAGTAAAGAAAACTAGCATCCACTGTTACAACAAATTAAAAGAATCACAAGATAAACGTATGTTTACTCTTCTTCGTTGTTGCGTGCTAAAACGGTCTTCTTGATCTTCTCTCCTTGTTACTTGTTATTGAAAATGTCTCCCCAATAGGTTTATATAAGAGTCCACAAGAAACAGCGCCAACAGAAGCCCATTAGAACTTGAATTCTAAAAATCAGATTTTGAAATTACGAACCCAGGCGGCCGCCTCCTCCTTCCAGGCGGGCGCCTGCTACCAGGCGGTTGCCTGCTCCTTCCAGGCGGGCGCCTGCAAGCCTTCTGGAATTTTCCCAAGTTTGCTTCTGATTTTGCTGATTTCTTCGCACAACTCCCCGCAACTGATCCCAAGTACATCCTTAGGCTTATTTTGATGAAATCCTCCTATCTAAGCAAGTTATACCCTGAAATGAAAAAACACTCAAAAACGCATTAAATACACAAAATACTCGAGTTCAAGACATCAAATCAAGCCTTTATGAGAGGCTCTAAGTGGTATGAAATGCCACTTATCACGTATGTATGTGGTTTAGTATCTGGGAAATTAATAATCGATGGTTTACAAGGAATAAGGCTCACAGCTCAAGTATCAAATGATATGATCAGGGTTAGGGTTAAGAAATCCAACTATCACATGCTAACATTGGGTATAACTCAGGTATATTTACAACATTTGTAATACAAAACATTAACATCAGGGTATACTTGCAATATATCTCAATAAGGTTTAAGAATACGTGCCTCATCACAAATGATATCCAAATTCACTTGCACTCGTCTAACGGTTCTACTCAATAACCACTTGTCTTCTTTTTCTATGCCTCGCTTTTACTCACTGATCACTTGCTTTCTTTTTCTACGCCTCGGTTCTATTTACTGATCACTTGTTTTCTTTATTCTACGCCTTGGTTCTCTGCTAGGCATCACAATTATCTATTAATACTGAATCTCATATTATTTTATTCGGAACACAGACGTCATAAGCTTTTATCTACCCTTCATTTCACCCAAATCCGATTTACGGATTGAAAGTTATGACCAAAATAGTCAAACAATAAACATATAAGCATATATTACATCAATCAGATAGCACATAGCACATAGCATGCAAGGTATTCGATAAAAATAACTTTTCAAAGTGTAAGTTTTTAAAAGTATCAGGGTCGATTTGCTAATTCTGAAACTTTGGTGACTTAAAGTCACCACTTCTAAAACCTCCGGGGGCCAAACCGAAGTTTGTCGCCGGCAACCCCCCGCCTCGTCGAAACTTCAGCAGCCGGCTTCAAACTACTACCAGAACCTCTAGAACTCAAGAACGAACTACCATTAACTTATCTGAACGTCTAAACTCTGTAAACATGCAAGAAATCAGCCGGAAAATGTTGAAGAAATTCGCCGTCGCGGCGAGTCTTCATTTTTCCGGTCTAGTCGAAATCAAACTCCTCAAATTGATTAAAAAGCACAAATCGACTCTTGGGAATATCTTGAATGTATTGGTGGTATCAGATTTTACCCATAGAAGAAAAGGCCTAATTCGAATTAAGAACATTCATACGAAATTCAAACCTTAATTTCTAATTTCGAGAATCAAACCAAAATTTCTCTATTTTATTGAACTCAAAATTCAACATATAATATACCAAATTGACCAAAATTTCATGATCTACAACATACAATCATCAAATCACATAAACAACTTCAAAATCAAAAAGTCATAATTTTAAATCAATTAAATTTGAATTTAATAAAATAAATAGAAAATTACTTAATATTTCTGCAGTAGTATAGATTGTAAAACTTGAGTGTACTCATCAAGAGCTTCGATTGGACTGCTTGCACGCCTAAATCGGAGTTCGATAACGCATTCGAATCCTCGTTTGATTATGAAGAACACGATAAATTTTAGGGTTTTTCTCTGGAAACTATATAATTTTACTGTTTGTTTATGATTACTTGTACAAAATACAACAATGTATTGGCTATTTATATTTACGGAATATTGGTACCCGTTGGATCATATCGGATGTAAAAATAGAATACTTAATAGTTAAGCATTAACAAAACTGATCCAATTCGGTACTGGTTTTAGGATAATTATCAAAACCGGGCTTTTTGTACATATAGTCTTGGTCTTAGCGCTTTGGTTACACAAAATACGAGAAGATTATATAATAATTTAATCAAATTATCAAGTTTCTCGAAAATTCGGGTTTTATCGATTTACCGAAATGAAAATTATATCGCAAAATTTGCTCCGGGAACCGCACAGGTAAACTGTATCCTGGATCGAAAAAGTTAAAACACGGAAAATGCTCGGAATAATCAAATTAAGTTAGAAAGGAGATTTCCCGAGACTTATGGGTAGTAAAAATGTAAAAACGGTTGAAGTTGGACGATTCCCGTTTATACAACATAATTTATAAATACTCGGATAATAATTTATTAAATCTATAAATCATTTACAAAATCATACAATAACATATACAATTAATAGAAAAATATCAAAATAATCTATACTTTATTTTGGACGTATAAAAATTAATATTCTCAAATTTTACCATATATACACATTCAAACACTGATACCAATTAACAAATAATTCACCAAAATTCATATAATAATCACATAATAATTATTTATTGACAAAAATAATTACACGCTGTATCCCGGATATTACATCAATCCCCCTTAAAAGGATTCCGTCCCCAGAATCACTTAAGCAATAACTAAGGGTACTATTTCACGCATATAACTTTCGAATTCCCGGGTTGACTTTTCAACCTTTGGGGTTTTAACCATAATACTCTTATCAAATTTATAACTTTATTTCTCAACATTTTCCCTCTCTTTTCTAGAATCTCTATTGGATTCCTCCCATAGTACAAATTTGCCTGAAGTTATATTAGTTCATATTCTATCGCATGCCTAGAATTCTGGATTATACTTCGTAAACATTGCAACTTGAATAACAATATGAATATGCTCCATATGCGGGGTAACACTAATTCGTATTCTACCTTACCGACACGCTTCAAAATTTCAAAAAGGTCCAACGTATCTAGGACTCGGCTTTCCTTTTTTTCTAAATCTGGATAATCCTTCCCATGGTGACACCTTCAGCAATACTATATTTCTGTCTGCAACTCCATGTCCCTTCTGGCTTGATCTGTATATTTCCTTGAAAATCAATAGCATAAACACGTAACATATCTTCAAGGGTATGAATTGTTCCTTTGCTTTGGCCGTCAGTCTGTGGATGATAAGTTGTACTCATATTCAACTTGGTTCCCAAACATTCCTGAAAACTTCTCCAAAATCTTGAATTGAGTCGTGGATCTCAGTCCGATATAATGGACACAGGGACTCCGTGACGAACTACTATCTCTTTCACATACATGTGAACCAATTTATGCAGTGAAAATCTTTTATTAATAGCCAGAAAATGAGCTGACTTAATCAGTCTGTCCATTATAACCCAGATGACGGCGTGGTTCTCTTTTGTTCTTGGTAATTCAACTATAAAATCCTTTGCAATATGCTCTCATTTCCACTCTAAAATCTCTAACAGTTGCAATAATCCACTGGCTCTCTGATGCTTCGCTTTAATTCTTTGACATATATAACACCTACTAACCCATTCTGAAATCTCCCTTTTCATTTTTGGCCAACAATAATTCTCCTTTAAATCTCTATACATCTTGGTACTCCTTGGATGGATTGAATATTTAGAATTAGGAGCTTCCTGTAAAATTTCATTCTTCAACTCAATCACTGATGGAATCCAAATTCTGGAAGAAAAATCTAAGAATACCTTGATCATTCTTCTAAGTGCATAACTCTCCTCCTACTAAACTGTTAATATCCTGATCCATTATCTCCTCTTGACATTACTTTATCTTTTCTAACAACTCTGGATGAAAGGCCATACTATACATCTTTGCTATTTTGGGATTACAAATTCTGACTTCCAATTCCAACTTCTGACATTCCTTAAATAACTTTTCTGGTACAGTCCACACATTTACTTTCTCTCTTTCTGCTTATCGCGTTGCCACTACATTTTCTTTTCGTGGGTGATAGTTAATCGTGTAATCATAGTCCTTGATCAACTCCAACCATCTTCATTATCTCCTATTGAGTCCTTCTGCGTGAATACATATTTCAAACTCTTATAGTCCGTATAAATCTCACACCTTTCTCCATATAGATAATGTCTTCAATTTTTCAAAGCAAATACTATTGCTGCCATTGTCATGAATGGGATGCTTCTGCTCATGAGGTTGCAGTTGTCTAAACGCATATGCAATGAATTTATCGTGCTGCATCAAAACACAACCTAGACCCTTACAAACTCTCCTTGATCGTTTGGAAGTGATAAAACAGGTGTCGTGATCTCTTCTTCCATTCCTGAAATCTTTCTTTACACTTCTCATTTCATATAAACTCCTCAATTTTCCTGGTAAGCTTCGTCAAAGGTGTCGTAATATTCGAGAAATCTTGAACAAATTTTTGATAATATCCTGCTAATCCTGAGAAATTTCTTACTTCTATTGGTGTTTTTGTTCTCTCCCAATTTATAATAGCTTCAATCTTCACTGGGTCCACTTTGATTCCTTCATTACGGACTATATATTTTAAGAATTAAACTTTCTGCAACCAAAATTCATACCTTGAAAACTCAACATACAACTTCTCCCTTCTCACAATTCCCAAGGCTATTCTTAAATGCTCTGCATGGTCCTTCATTGACTTCGAGTAAATCATGATATCGTCTATATATACAATTACAAACTTATCCAGATATTCCTTAAAGATTCTATTCATCAAGTCCATAAGTACTATTGGTGTACTGGTCAATCCAAAAGACATTACTTAGAAATTCTTAACAATCGTACATAGTTCTGAAAGCAATCTTCGGTACATCCACAAGTTTAATCTTCAATTAGTGATATCCGGATCTCATATCAATCTTGGAAAAAACTTTGCTTCTTCTAACTGGTCAAACAAATCATTGATTCGAGGTAATGGATATTTGTTCTTGGTAGTAAGCTTGATGAGCTCCTGATAGTTGATACATAACTTCATGTTTCCCTCTTTCTTCTTAATAACTAACTCCAGTGCACCTCATAGGGATACACTAGTTCTGATCACTCTTTTTTATAATAACTCTTGTAATTACTTTGTTAATTTCTTCATTTCAACAGGAGCCATTCTGTATGGGGCCTCATATACGGATTCCATTCCATGTGCTAGATCGATTGCAAACTCAATTTCTCTATCTGGAGGAAGTCCTGGTAACTCGTCTGGAAACATGTCTAGAAACTCATTGATTACTAGATAATCTTCAATTTTTGCTGGCTCCTAACTTCTATTTATCAAATAATCAATATAGTGCTCACATCTTTGCCATAATAACCTTTTAGTTTGGATCATTGTTAAAAATTTCTTTACTCGCCTTCGACCTCTAAACGTCATCACATTCTCTTCCGGCATCTTTAGACTTACATTCTTATAACGACAGTCTATATGAGCATCACGCTTAAGTAGTCAGTCTATTCCTTGAATAACGTCAAATTTTCCTCCCTTAAATGGTATTAAATCAACACAAACTTATTGGCAAAAATCTCAGTCATATAATTAGTACATACTTGGTTAAAAGGTACACATTCTTGATTTGCTAGTTTTATAGTCATGATCTCATTTAACAATTTAACAGGGTAATTCAACTCATCAACAAAACCTTGATAAATAAACGATCGAGTTGCTCCCAATTCTACTAATACTTAAGCACATAAGGAATTCCCATTAAGCATTCCTGCCATCACATCTGTATTCTGAATAGCATCTTTCACAGACATATCATAAATTATTGCTCTTGGAGACTTATTCACTATCGGAGTAGATCCCATAATTCTTAGCACATCATTGACTAGGGCTGATGATTTACAATTCTTGCCATATGCCCTGGTTTCACACACTTGAAACATGTAAATTCAATAGCTGGAACTTTACCCGTTTGATTCTTGGTAGGTTAATTTTTGTTTGGAAAACATTTATAAAAAAAAAACAGTGCCACAAAGCAACTAGAAGGATCCATAATTCAATAAATTTTATACTTAAAAAGGAAATAATGAGTAATGATTTGAATATGAATGAGACAACTACATCGGTACTTAAGATGACCAGTCTTTCATACCATATGGCATACAACACATGATTATGTGGTGTCCCACCAGACTCTTTGTTATTCTGATAAAGCGTCATACCATAACACTACTTGTCTCAATCTGAAAGCAAAACTTGAGGGGAAAGTGATTTTGAGAGGAATACAGCAATCTTCTTTTTCTTATTGTTTCATAGAACTTATAATGATTATTCAAGAATCCATAAAATTATATACAGAAGGATTGTAGAAAAGAATGATGTCGTTGATCACCATCCTCATTTTACTTATGTATACCTTCATAACTCGTTCGATCAATAGATCAAATTCCGAGTCATATAATAACTTCAGAAAGTTCACTGAAATGTCGTCATAAATTGATCATTATGATTAGATTCCTATTTATTAAGTCTTATATCTTTAACGTTTTATCTCCATGTTTAATATTTTAATAACTCGTCCATAATTACGCTCTTACGGGATTTATAATAATAATTTCAAATTTCGTCTATGCGACTTAGAATAACCACTGATCATTCAATATATCGACTCTTTTGCTAATAATGTTCTTCCTTTAGAAAAGTCTGGAAATTTGCTCAACCTTCTTTGATCATGCTCAGGCTTCTTTTAAATCAACGAATTCTTTAAACTTTAATAATCTCAGAAATTAGGTAAATAACGTCTCCGCATGCTGATTCTGTTGTTAACATTCTCAAACAAGATTCACACTCCTTTATCGTGAAGTTTGAAACTTTTCCGTAATAGCAGGTCCACTTGGGCCCTTTGAGTCTACAATACTAAGTATGGAACAAGTATTCTTCTGGGTAATCTGGGTCTTATAATAAACAAGAAACTTAGGTAGTAACTTGACAACCAATTTTTTTAAAAACTTATTTTATTTAAAGAACTTTTAAAAATTTTGTTAAGAAAATCTCTTTCGAAAACTCGTTTAAAATTTTAAAAATTGCATATCTGGTTGTCACTACTATATGAGTGGGTTGTTGTCCTCCTTAACCATAATAAGGTACCAAATTGAAGAAACAATCACATAAGAGTCCATCCACTTCAATCTATCTTCTACCCCTTATTGGGTCAATTCTGCCTTCATTAGTCGACGAAAACTTTAGTTATCGTTCCATACTATCTTATTCGTAACTTTACTTTAATTCTTCCATACTGGTAATACTCCTATCATCATTTTTGCTATCGTTAAGTACAACAGGTTTATCCAATAGTCAACAAGTCTATTCTATAAAATAAAGTCTGCTGGTATCAAATCACATCGCTACTATACATATCACATTCATTATAACACCATCATCTAACTCCAAGAAAACTCTGGATCTTCAATCTTCTTAAACTCCTTTAAAACCCATTTAGCTCACTCCACAAGATAATCATGGGTGGCATGCTCACTAGTGGCTCCATTTAACCTGGTAGCAGTTATCCTACGTAACACATAAATCCTCTTTCTAAACTCCTTCTCACCTTTCTCAGACCTCGGTATTCACAATATGTTGTAGCTCTCGAGTCCTTCCTTGTAGGTGCTGTTACTCCTTAATACAAGTCTCAAATTGATGGTATGGAATAAAGGGTGGGGTAAACTAAAAAGATACACTCATAGATGAATGTCCGATAGAACAAGAATCAGCAAGTAGGGGTTCTCGAATATGTGGTCTCACATCAGGGGGTGGTGGAATAGCTCAAAAAGGTGCAGCTGTCACAATAAAAGGTAACACAGTTAACACTGGTAGAAGAATAAAATACGGATCAATTCTAGATAGGGGTGATGGTCCATGAACAGAAGGCTCTAAATGATCAAATGGTATAGGGATAATAGGATCTGCATCCGCTCCTATCTGAAAATCAACATCGCAAGATAAAAATCTTGAATCATGACACGACCCATGCCGACAACCTACTATATAGTCGAACTCAACCTCTCGACGTCCTATCTTTCTATTTCTTATTCCTATTCCTAACCCTTTACCCAATCCCAACAATCTAGGCTTGTTGCAGTGACTTATAACCTGTAGCTCTGATACCAAACCTGTGATGCCCTCCAAACCCGGGTCAGAAGTTTGAGGTTCACAATACAAACACTCAATATAAACATGTATATAAAATACTATAAGCAATGACCCTTCTTTACACAACCACGGATCGCAACAGATTAAAGTATGAAAACAAGCCACACCCTTAACTTTTATTACATCGTACCAATTCCCAACTAGTTTAACTTAAAACTGATAATAAAATTATTCTTACAAACTTGCATAACTCAAATTACAACATAAAGCTCCTGCTAGCTCGATCCAACTCAACCTGGAATCCTAGCTCGCACACTGGACCGGGGATCCTCATTACCAACCATTTTCTTTTCAACTGTAGAATAACATAAACAGACTCACAAGAGTGAGCTAACTAGCTCAGCAAGTTATAATGACAATAACTGAGGTTAACAAATATCAGTTGAAATGATTCAGAGAAATGAAGTTCCTTTTTAAACATTAATTAGAATTGGATATTCATTTTAAATTTTAAAACCAGGGTCAGGCTGTTGATCAATCACGCACTAACCCCGAGCAAGGCACACAACTCTGCTCTATAAACTGGATCCAAAGCACACATTGGCCTAATACGACCATGAACCTGGTCTGACCACGAATCTGGTCCACATAAAATAAAACTTTCCAATTCTAAATCAATTCAATATGGTAAACATTGTAATTCAATAAAAGAGAATCATAATTAATATTGATAAAACATTTGTCTTAGAGCATAATATAATTTTTGTGTATCACTAGGCTATATCACGGTATGTATGAAGAATGGCTTCAATGGTTATACAGAGTTTAATTCTTTGATGTTACAAGGTGTTGTAGAATGTATATGTCTCTATATGTTCAGGCAATTCTGTTCCAGTGTTTGGTGTATGGTGTATATGTATTTATGGAGTAGTATCGTATTTGTATGGTTTAGTATCATGGGAAATCAACAATTGATGGTTTACAAGGAATAAGGCTCACAACTCAAGTATCAAATGATATGATCAGGGTTAGGGTTAAGCAATCCAACTATCACATGCTAACATTGGGTATAACTCAGGTATTTAAAGCATTTGCAATATAAAACATGAACATCAGGGTATACTTGCAATATATCTCAATAAGGTTTAAGAATACTTGCATTATCACAAATGATTTCCAACTTCACTTGCACTCATCTAACGGTTCTACTTAATAATCACTTGTTTTCTTTTTCTATGCCTCGCTTTTACTCACTGATCAGTTGCTTTCTTTTTCTACACCTCGGTTCTATTTACTAATCACTTGTTTTCTTTTTTTCTACGCCTCGGTTTTCTGCTAGGTATCATAAGTATCTATTAATACCCAATCTCATATTATTCTATTTGGCACATAGACGTCATAAGCTTTTATCTACATTTCGTTTCACCCAAATCTGATTTACGGATTGAAACTTATGACCAAAACAGTCAAACAATAAACATATAAGCATATATTACATCAATCATATAGCACATAGCACACAAGGTATTAAAATAACTTTTGAAAGAGGATTCGGGGTTAAAAATGATATTTCTAGTATTCAATACAAATTTTTGAATATTTTTCGGAGTTAAAACGGGTCAACGAATCATTTTATAAACAATTAACAGGGTTCGAATACCCGAATTTGGCTTTAAAAATCATTTGAGAATAATTATCGAGTCTTGAAAATTATTTAGAAAAATATTTTAAAGCTCAAAACTATTTTTTGGAATTTTTAAATCAAAAGAAATAATTAAATCTAATTAAATAATAAATTAAAATTAATCAATAAATAATTAAATTAATTAATCAATTAAAATTTAAATTAATTGACCAATTAACTAATTAATTATTAATTAAAATTAATTAATTAAATAATTTAGATTTGTTTTTGAATTTTCAAATCATTAAAAAGGATTTTTGGAATTACAATAAATCGATAAAAATAAATTTTAAAAAATAATTTATAAAAGGGTTAAAGTGTCAGTTTTCCAAACTTCAATCGTAAGGTGAAAAATGTAAGTTTTTAAAAGTATCAGGGTCAATTTGCTAATTCTGAAACTTTGGTGACTTAAAGTCACCACTTCTAAAACCTCTGGGGGCCAAACCGAAGTTTGTCGCCGGCAACCCCCCGCCTCGTCGGAACTTCAGTAGCCGGCTTCAAACTGCTACCAGAACCTCTAGAACTCAAGAACGAACTACCATTAACTTATCTGAACGTCTAAACACTGTAAACATGCAAGAAATCAGCCGGAAAATGTTGAAGAAATTCGCCGTCGCCGGCGAGTCTTCATTTTTCCGGTTTAGTCGAAATCAAACTCCTCAAATTGATTAAAAAGCACAAATCGACTCTTGGGAATATCCTGAATGCATTGGTGGTATCAGATTTTACCCATAGAAGAAAAGGCCTAATTCGAATTAAGAACATTCATACGAAATTCAAACCCTAATTTCTAATTTCGAGAATCAAACCAAAATTTCTCTATGTTATTGAACTCAAAATTCAACATATAATATACCAAATTTACCAGAATTTCATGATCTACAACATACAATCATCAAATCACATAAATAAATTCAAAATCAAAAAGTCATAATTTTAAATCAATTAAATTTGAATTTAATAAAATAAATAGAAAATTACTGGTATAGATTGTAAAACTTGATTGTCTCGTCAAGAGCTTTGATTTGAATACTTGCACGCAAAAATCGGAGTTCAATAACACATTCGAATCCTCCTTTGATTATGAAGAACACGATAAATTGTAGGGTTTTTCTCTGGAAACTATATAATTTTACTGTTTGTTTATGATTATCTATACAAAATACAACATTGTATTGGCTATTTATATTTACGTAATATTGGTACCCCGTTGGATCATATCGGATATAAAAATAGAATATTTATAGTCAAGTATTAATAAAACTGATCCAATTCGGTACCGGTTTTAGGATAATTATCAAAACCGGGCTTTTTGTACATACAGTCTTGGTCTCAGCACTTAGGTTACACGAATTACGAGAAGATAATATAAAAGTTTAATCAAAATATCATGTTTCTCAAAAATGGGGGTTTCATCGATTTACCAAACGAAAATTATATCATAAAATTTACGCCGGGAACCGCACAGGTAAAACCGTATCCCGGATCGAAAAAATCAAAACACGGAAAATGCTCGGAATAATCAAATTAGGTTGGAAAAGAGTTTTCCCGAGACTTCTGGGTAGTAAAAATGGTTGAAGTTGGACGATTCCCGTTTATACAAAATAATTTATAATTACTCGGAAAAAATAATTTATTAAATCTATAAATCATTTATAAAATCATATAGTAACATATAAAATTAATAGAAAAATTTCAAAATTATCTATACTTTATTTTGGACATATAAAAATTAAAATTTTCAAATTTTACCATATATACACATTCAAACAATGATACCAATTAACAGATAATT
Source organism: Apium graveolens (assembly GCF_009905375.1). Taxonomy (NCBI): domain Eukaryota; kingdom Viridiplantae; phylum Streptophyta; class Magnoliopsida; order Apiales; family Apiaceae; genus Apium; species Apium graveolens. The sequence continues at coordinate 53,976,304 of NC_133648.1, read as the reverse complement.
CATCAAAATTCATATAATAATCACATAATATATATTTATTGACAAAAAAAATCACACGCCATATCCCGGATATTACATTGATGCTCCGTTGAACTCTTTGACTTGTATAACATTTTCTAACCCATTCTGCAATCTCTCTCTTCATATCTGGCCACGAATACTTCTCCTTTAAATCTCTGTACATCTTAGTACTCCCTAGATGGATTGAATACTTTGAATTGTGGGCTTCCTGTAGGATTTCATTCTTTAAGTCTGTCACTGGGGGAATCCAAATTCTGAAAGAAAATATGAGAATACCTTGATCATCTTTCTGGGTGCATAATTCTTCTCATACCAAACTATTGATATCCAGATCCATTATCTCCTCTTAGCATCTCTTTATCTTCTCTAACAACTCTGGCTGAAAGGTCATAGTTTACATCTTCGTTTCTGTTGGCTTACAAATTCTGACTTCCAACTCCAACTTTTGAAATTCCTTATATAACTCTTCTTGTACAGTCAACAAATTTAATCTCTCTTTCCTGCTCAACGCGTCTGTTGTTAGTCCCTAACAATGCGACAAGAATTACAGAAGGGGGGTTGAATGGAATTCTTGAAACTTTTTCATAAAGATATAAAATGTTCTATCTTAATAATATATAACTGTGTGAATTGATTTGCAAACCGCGGAATGATAACTTGGAATGAATCAATACACAAGTAATTAAAAACACAAGTCCTTAAAAATTTTCTGGTGGATTTGAATGTATCCACCAGAGATATATATTATATCAAGAGAACTCTTTGTAGCAATTAGCTCACAGCTGCTTACAAATATGAACAACTAAGTTTGCAGAGAAATGCTAAGAATACAGCTTACAAATGTTTCTCTGAGAAAATCTTTGTTAGGTCACACACACACTGTAGAGGGGGTGAATACAGTGTATAGTACACTCAAATCGAACTTTAAGAACTTAAGTAACAGAAAACAAACTTTATTGAAATAATAAACTCTGTTACAGTATGGAACTGTTACCTCTCAGTGATGAACAATATCACGAGAGCTGCTAGGGTTACAATGAATAATCTTCTCGAATAATGATAACACTTATAGTGTAAACCCTATGTCTATGTTTATATACTACACAGTTACAAGATAATCGCTAATTGATATGGAATATAATTCTGCTTCCTAAAATATATCAATGAGATATCTTTTCTTCCAAGTATTCTATTCTTTACAGAATTCCTTCTTCATGCATATCTCTTCTTATGTTTATCTTGATCTTCTTTCATTTAATCAGCTACTGTCCTTATCTGATCGTCCTTCAGCACTTAAGTTCTGATATCTATCTTCTGATGATTATCTCCTGATAACATAAGTACGGATATCCTTAAGTCCTGACTTCCAGTATAAGTACTGATCAACAGTTAAGTACTGATTTATCCTGTTCAAGTAAGATCTGAAAGCTAAACATAAAACATATTAGCCATGACATTATCAAATATATCTAACAATCTCCCCCAACTTGTAAATTAGCATAATATACAAGTTTAACAGATATTTGATGATATCAAAAACATTAAGTACAAATGAATGAGAATTAGACTAGATAACTACAACTTACAGTCCTTAAAGCTTTACCAATATTCAACTTCTGATAATAACTTCAGTCTGTATAAATATCAGAATTTAAGCAGTTGTAGATCTTCGACTTGGCTTCATTATTTTCTGATCTCTCTGATGTCAGAAGTTGTTCTGAGATAGTTCTTCAACAAACATTTCTCAGCATATCTGAGTTCATCAATCATTCTCCTTTTGACATTTTTAAGCTCTGCAGTATCTTCACCAGTTTGAAAGATTGCAGCTCTGAGATCATTGATCTTTGCTTTTCTCAACTCCTGATCTAGTCTTTGTCAGACTCCAGATTGAATTCAAGTCCCTTAATACCAAGATATGTTCTGATTTGTGCAGTATTAGGCTTCATATCAACAATATCACCATTGTGATCTCTGTACTTTGGAACATATGTGCTGTCAGACTTAACAGAATAAAGCCTTTTCTGTCTCTGAATCTGTTCTTTTAAGTAGTTTGCAGCAGTCCCTGTTATTCTGTCATCCACTTGAAGTAAGAAAAGTACATGCTCCAATTCTTCAAAATACTTCAATGGAATGGTATTTTGTCTTATATGATAAACCCTACCATCTGTCATGAAATACAACATGATGTATTCTTTCAAGTAGGTATGGTAAACCATCTGTACAGATTCCAGTTGATTCAATCTCTCAGGAGTTGCTCCAATACCCGGTTCATTCAAGGAAGTTGGATCATTGGTAGTGTTGTGTACTCTTCTTTCATCAGCACTTCCCAATCCAGTTTTATCTCTTGCTTCCTTTCCAGTGACTACTCTTGCTTCAAAACCACTTGCAGTAGTCTTCAAAGATTGAGTCTGTTTTGCTTTAGTGAATCCTGGTAGGAGTGTCTTTGATCTATTTTCTGATATCAAGTTAACTTGAGCTATGTCAGAGGTTACTTGCTTCTTCTGAATATCAGAACTTACAATTTCTTGACTCTGAACAACTTGAGCCATGTTAGAGGTTATTTTAAGAACTTTTCTTGAAGTCAGAGCAAGATCATCCTTTACATCAGTAATTTCTTCTTCCTCGGGAGGTACATAAACCTTGATAGGTTCACCAACCTTTTCTTTACCCTTGGATCTTGGATCTATCTGTGGTTGTGATCTAGCCAATGTTACTTCAGTATGTGTCCTTTCTTTGATCACAATGCCTTTGAGTTTTGGAAGTGACTTTTTACCAGAAGCTTCAGATTTAGATGTGACTTTCTCTGATTTAAGTCTGGCTTCTTCTTCCTTTAAACTTTCCAAGTCCATTCCTGGATTTTCTTGAAGAAATAACCGTCTTGACATTTCCTCATCAAGATCTAAAAGTTCATCAGAACTTAACTTTTTACCAGCAGCAGAACTTATTCTTTTCCCAGTATCAGAACTTGTCCTGTTACTAGCTTGTCTTGATGTAAAATTTCTACCTTGACTATGACCGCTACCCATTCCAGAGTATCCTTGGTCATCATTTCCATCATCCTTTCCTTGCAGTGTCTTGTTAGTTTTGCATTTGGACTTAATTACCTTCTCCCCCTTTTTGGCATCAGCAGGTAGTAGAAGAGAGAGAAGCAATTCCACTGAGGATTGGATTTCAGTTAGTTGTGATTGCTGAGAAGCTTGATTTTTTATAATTGCATCAATCTGAGCTTGTTGATGATCTTGAGTCTTCTCAATATAAGCAATCCTGTCAATGGTAGGTTGGAAGAACTTTTTCTTATCAATTTTCCAAACTTGTTCCTGTTTGATAAAGTTCTCCTGAATCTTGTGTAGCTCTGCATGAGTAGTTAAATGAAGACCTTGTAAATGTTTATAACTCAATGCAGTGACTCTAAGCTGAGTTTTGAAATCATCAGAATTTAACATTTCATCAGCTTTAGTCAAGTGCTCAGCAAGATGTTTTTCAGTTGGAACACATGAAACTGAGTTCCATTCCTTAGTCCACTCCTGACTTGCAGGAGTTTCACTCCAAGGTACTGGTGCTTCCCCGGTAATAAACTGCTTAACCAATTCAGACTTAGGAAGAGTCTGTTGAGGAGTATGTCCAGAAGGACCTGCTGCATCAGTATCTACAACATGAGCAGTTGGAGCAGCATCACCAGTATCTCCATCATGTGCAGCATCAGAACTTACAGAATCAGTATCCTCTGATAAAACAACAGTGTGAGTAGCAATGGAGGCTTCAGCATCCTCTAATTGCTGATCGGATACTAAGTTCTGATCAACAGCCATATCCTGATGCTCACCTAAAGTCTGATCATCAGTATCTAGATGCAGAGAAGGTCTCTTAGATAATTCTGGAGGTTGGACAGCATCAGTAACAGGTGTTGGTGAAGGATTTGGTGTTGTTGGAGCTTCTAAGAGAAATACTTCAGACACAACCAAGTGTTGAACATCAATATCAGCACTTGTGCCTGGATCAACAAGAGACACAGATGGTGAGTTAGCCTTGTCAGATACAGCTTCCTGAGATGGAGTTGATGGAGAAGAAGTGACTGGAGCAAATTCCTTATCTAGTGAGATCAGAGATTCCTGATCCCCTTCCTTAGCTGCTTCCTCTTCATCATCTGAAACTGGCCTTTGTGCCCTCTGTTTCTTGTACTTCTTTGTTGATTTGGATTCCTTAGGAGTTTCAGGAACTGTCATTCGTCTAAGCCTCTTGAGAAGCCTTGAACCCCCATTTCAGAATCCTTCTGAGAAATCTCTTTCTCAGCTTCAGAAACAACAGGTTCTCTAGAAGGAACCGGTTCCTCAGAATCAGATTCATCTCTCAATGCAATCCTCCTTCTCTTTTGAGGTGTTTGAGGAACATTCTTTGTCCTCTTTGGCTTGGAAGATGAAGGCTTCACAGTAGGTGCTGAAGATGAAGGTTGAGCAGTCTGTGAAGTGGAGAGATAGGATTTGACATATGTTCTGAGGGTAGGTTGAGTAGAATGAGTGGTAGGTGCTGAGGATGATGGTTGTTGGGTGTTTGTGGTTGGTTGGACATCAGAGTAAACAGATCTATAAGTATTAGGATCAGCATTTACTAGGATCTGTTTTACAGACTGAGGAATCTGTAATGGTCTAACCACTGTTTTCTTAGTATCAGCATTTACCAGATCATTAAAGTATCGTTTTGCAACTCTAAAAGGTGGGGTTGAGGAACTGACTAATTGAGGTTCATCAGTACAAAAAGTATATAGAAGTTGACAGAATCTAGCAAAATAGACAATATTTCTATCCTTTGTCATCCTATCCCCAATAAAACCAATTATTCCAGTTGCAAAATCAAAATGAGTTTGATGAATAATAGCATACCCTATGTGCTGACTCAGAATTGGGATAGCATCAAAATTCGAACATTTGTTCCCAAAAGCTTTGGTGATGCAGTCAAAGAAGAAACTCCATTCTCTTCTGATATTAGCCCTTTTTAACTGCCCAAGCTTTGCCAAACTCTTTTCATATCCCAAATCAGCCATTAACTCCTGAAGTGCTGATTCCTCTGGAGTTGAAAAAGTACAATTTTCTGGGAGATGTAGAGCTTTGCGTATTATACCAGGAGTGACTACATAAGATGAATCACCCACTTCAAAAACAATACTGGGAGTGCCATGTCTACCACCATCATCAAAGTGCCCAGTCCGCCAAAACGTCAGAACTTGTTGACTCGAAAAGACTTCAGGTTGTGTTAATTGCGTACCCAATCTCACTGTGTGCAAGAAGATCTTGCACAAAATGCAATTCAGATGGAGCTTCAGCATGATCAAGAATTGCAGCATAGTTGTTTGGAACAAACTTAGCTCATCAATGATTAAATCCTTAGGTGCCATGTGAAAAATTGAGATTCAAAAGTGCCTGTTAGGTGTTTGATAAATGTCTGTATGAAAAACCAACGTGAGAAGAAGGAGAGTAAGTAGAGAGAAAAAAAAATATGAAGGAAACTAAAAGATTAAAGAAATCCTCTCTCTGTTGTACTTATACTCTGAACAAAAATGTTACCGTTGGACACCTGTCAGACATGCAGTAATAACGGACAGTTACTGGGCTCGAGAAAACAGGAATCATTACTTACCAATTTGCCTAGTTTCAAGGAAAAACCGTTCCATTTATCAAGAGAAACAGTTTTAATTCAAAATTTAAACCGTTATCACTGATTGAATTATTTTTCACTGCATCATTAATATTCTGAAAATAAATCACATGAAAATGACCAAGATAAATTAGATAAGTAAGTGCTGAAAACGAATCAGAACTTAATATAAAACAAAATTTATATGGTCATCAGAATATCAATCAGGATTTATCAACACAAGATAAAATAACTCAGAGACAAAATCTTGAAGTAAAAATGATAGGGATAAATAAATTATGATAGTATAATTAAATACTGCAAGGTGTGGGCTGCTAGGCCCAATAAAAAGATATATGATACTCATACCAGAAAGGTTAAGCCTGATGGACCAGATCAGGCCTGATGGAATAAAGAAGGCCCAAAAGCCCTGATTATTAATTAATTTCGTAATTAATTAATAAGGGAAAAATCAGCTATTGAGAAGAGTCCCGATAAGGATATAAATCCTTATAGATTAGCCTCAAGGGGACCTAAAAGGATAAGGAATCAGTTTCCTACCATCTAGGACTCCAAAGTCCATTCTAATTATGAGACTTGCCCACCAAGTCTCCTATACCAAGTCCAATTCAAGGACTCCCAACATCTATATAAGGGGCCTCACCCACAAATCAGAACTACGTTTTTTGGCTTGATTCTCTAATTCACAGAGATACGTAGGCATCTCGTAAAGGCAGAATTAAGCTACGATACACGAGAGCAGCCATTAAAGGCCTTGAGCTCCCGAATCTTAGTAATAAATACAGCAAATAATAACCTTAGTTTTTTATCCATAACATTTGGTGCCGTCTGTGGGAAAGCACAACAACAACCATGGCGAGAACACGGAGAACAATTAGAGCTCTAGAGGAAGGAACACCATCAGAGACAACCCAGGTGATTTCGTCAACCGTGGAGGTTCCTCCCCATTCGACTTATGCATCTACTCAGGGGGAAGCCCAGATAGGGGCAACTCAACCTCAGCCACAAGGGACAACTCCCCCAACTATTCAAGGTACGAATCCTCAAGTTCAACAAGTACATATACCTATGAATTCTCGACCCGTCGGGTATGAATATTCAACTGTTGTTACTACTAACCCCCCTTATGGGATGCCCCTTCACCCTGAGGTTGGAGGAAGCGGATATGCTGGGTGAAGCGAAGCACGAGGGCAGTCGCCCCCTATATACGAGGTTTGGGTCCTATCCCTGAGGATCGGGAATTTTCTGGTCCTTACACTGAGAGAGACTCCGAATCTTTGGATGATGAAGTGGCCCCGAGAAGGAGGCATCCTGGAAAAGAGCCAATGGTCGATGGAAGGCAACGCCTCCAAAGCACCCCAGGGGCGAATCCCCAAGAAGTGCAGGAAAGGATCAGGGCTCATGAGGCTGAAATCCAAAGGCTGAGGCGTGATTTGGAGGCTCACCAGGCCACCAGACCCCAGATACCTCCTAGGGGGAGAAATCCTCCTCCTGTCATAGACCTGGATGGTCCGGTACGAAGAAGGGTTGTTGTCCCAAGAACTGATCCAAGCAATCTCCTTCCCCTTGGAGATCCTGATGATCCAACTCCACCCTTCACAGAAGAGATAATGAATGCCCATATCTCAAGGAAATTCAAGATGCCCACTATCAAAGCCTATGATGGCACGGGAGACCCCGCTAATCATGTTAGGATATTCTCTAATGCACTACTGCTGCAACCCGTGAATGATGCTATAAAGTGTCGGGCCTTCCCTCAAACCCTGTCGGGTATGGCTCAAAGATGGTACAGTCGCCTGCCCCCAAATTCTATTGGATCGTTCAGAGAATTAAGTCAGGCTTTTATTAAGCAATTCATCAGTGGAAGAGTCCATGAGAAAAGTTCAGCATCTCTTATGAGTCTTGTGCAGGGAGCTAAGGAATCCTTGAGGGATTACCTAAATCGTTTTACAAAGGAGGCTTTAAAAGTCCCAGACCTTGATGATAAGGTAGCCATGATAGCACTGCAACAAGGAACTAGGGATGAGTTTTTCAAGATGTCCTTGGCCAAACGACCCCCTGAAAACATGTTGCAACTCCAAGAGAGGGCAGGGAAGTATATCAAGGTTGAAGAAAGCATGAGGAAGACCGTAGTAAGTAATGAGCCCACTGGAGGCAAGAAGCGAAAAACTGATCTGGAGTATATCGCTAAGGACAAATATCCTAGAACCGAACAAAATCCTGATTCAACCCCCAAGAAGGGAGGACCTGGGCAAAAGTTCACTGAATACGCTAAGTTGAATGCCCCTAGAAGTCAGATTTTGATGGAGATTGAGAAGGACAGAGATATTCGCTGGCCTAAGCCCTTGAAGGCTGATCCCGCCAAGCTAGATAAGAGCAAATACTGCAGGTTTCACAAAGATGTTGGCCATGACACCGATGAGTGTAGGCAATTGAGGGATGAAATTGAGTTCCTCATTCGAAAAGGAAGATTGAACAAATACACTGGAGAAGGAGGGGACAGAAACAATAATGGAAGGAAGAACTTTGAAGATCGTAGGAGGGACCAAGACGATCAGGGGCGGAATCCCAACCCAGAGGGCCGGGTTATAAATGCAATTTTTGGAGGACCGCGACGCCCTTGAGGACCTGTGATAAACACGATCTTTGGAGGTCCAACTGCTGCTGGATTGTCCAAAAATTCAGAAAGGCATATACTAGGGAGGTTATGCATATTGTTGGAGAAGCCCCAAAGAGGGCCAGGACAGAAGTAACATTGGCTTTTGATGATTCCGACCTAGAGGGTTGTGAAGTTTCCCCATGACGACCCGCTGGTCATAACACCGATAATAGGAAATAGCCCGGTTAAGAGGGTCCTTGTGGATAATGGTGCTTCTGTGGATAATTCTTGCTCCACGACACCTTTCTAAGGATGGGGTATAATGACTCCCAGTTGACACCAACCGATATGCCGATATATGGATTTGCTGGAGTAGAATGTCATGTGGAAGGGATAATCAAATTGCCGACCACCATAGGTACGGAACCAAGGCAAGCACGCAGATGCTGGATTTCGTGTGGTAAAGGCTAGTTCAACTTATAATGCTATCATGGGGAGAAACAGGGATACATGCCTTCAAGGCAGTCCCCTCTTCCTACCATTCAGTCATGAAGTTTCCCACCCGAAACGGGATTGGAGAAGAGAGAGGAGATCAAAAAATGGCTAGAAGCTGTAATGTGGCCTCTTTGAGGGCAGATGGAGTCGGGGGGCAGGTTCTTCCTATTGAAGATATGGATGTTCGAGAAAATGATGAGAATAGAGGAAGGCCAGCAGAAGAATTGGTTTCGGTTCCTTTAGACCCCGAGAATCCTGAGAGGATGACTTTCATTGGAGCCACATTAGAGGAGCCCCTTAGAGGGAAGTTAGTGAAATTTTTGCAAGAAAATAGTGATGTGTTTGCATGGTCAGCAGCTGATATGCCAGCATAGACCCGGAGTTAATTACTCACAAGCTAAACATGGATCCAAGCCGGAAGACAGTGAAACAAAAGAAAGAAATTTGCCCCAGAAAGATAAGAGGCTATAAAACAGGAAGTAGAAAAGCTCTTAGAGGCTGGTTTCATTGAGGAGATTCAATTTCCGGAGTGGGTTAGCAAACCCTGTAATGGTGAAGAAGGCTCATGGAAAGTGGAGGATATGTATAGACTTCACTGATCTAAATGATGCATGCCCCAAAGACTGTTTTCCGCTGCCTAGAATTGATACTTTGATTGATGCCACTGCTGGACATGAGATGCTGAGTTTCATGGATGGATTTAGCGGATACAACCAGATCAAAATGCATAAGGATGACATTCCAAAGGTATCATTTATCACTGACTTTGGTGTTTATTGTTATCTTGTTATGGAGTTTGGTCTCAAGAATGCAGGAGCCACCTATCAAAGGTTGGTGAATAGAATTTTTAAGGATCTTATTGGTAAGACTAGGAAGTCTATGTTGATGACATGTTAGTCAAGAGTCTAGTAAAGAACTGATCATATAGCCCATTTAAGGGAAGCTTTTGAGGTCCTGAGGTACCACAAGATGATGTTTGAATCCTACGAAGTGTGCTTTCGGAGTAGGATCTGGAAAATTCTTGGGACTGATGGTCTCAAAGATGGGGAATTGAGGCTAACCCGGATAAAATAAAGGCGATCCTGGACATGGAACCACCAAAAAACTGTTAAGGATGTTCAGAAGCTTACAGGAAGGGTTGCTGCGCTAGGACGATTCATCTCCAAGTCGGGGGACAAGTGTTTATCATTCTTCAAGTCGCTAAAGAGCATCAAAGACTTTGTATGGAGTGAGGAAAACCCAGAAGGCATTTGAAGAGTTAAAGAAGTATATGGCCCAGGCCCCGTTGTTGGCCAAGCCAGTTCTGAGGTGAAATTTTATTCTTGTACTTGGCTGTTTCAGAGAGCGCCCTTGAGCGCGGGTGTGGTTAAGGAGGAACTGAAAGTCCAGAAACCCGTATACTATGTCAGCAAAATTTTGCATGGTGCTGAGTTGAATTATTCAACTATTGAGAATTCGCTTTAGCCTTGGTAATGGCTTCAAGAAAGCTTGCGTCCTTATTTTCAAGCTCACCAGATTGAAGTGCTAACAAATCAGCCACTGAGAAATATCATTCACAGTCCCAAGGCAAGTGGGAGACTGATTAAGTGGGCAATAGAGTTGGGAGAGTTCGCTCTCAAGTATAAGCCACGTACGGCTATAAAAGCCCAGGCACTAGCTGACTTCGTGGTGGAATGTACCATACCCAACCAAGAAGTCGGGGGGCAGGAAGATACCATACCTCAAGACAAGGGAGTCGACAATGGGGGACAGGGAGAAGGATAATAAGGAGAAAGAATATTGGGTTCTCTATTTTGATGGAGCATCAAAACAAATTCCAGTGGAGCAGTGTTGGTTTTGCAAATTCCCTGATGGATTCTTAATTGAGTATGCTATGAAGCTAGACTTCCCAACCACAAAATAATGAGGCAGAGTATGAAGCCCTGATTGCTGGCCTTTGGTCTAGCTGGGACACTTAGAGTCAAAAACTTAAAGGTCCGTGGAGACTCGAAGCTGATCATATCCCAGGGTAAAGGGAGAATTTGAGGCAATGGATGATACGATGGCTAAGTATGTTCGCCTAGTCAAGGGCTGTGATGACCCCAATTTAATGAATGCACCATGTTGAACACATTCCAAGGGAAGACAAATGCTAAAGCAGGTGCACTATCAAGTTTGCTTCATCTGAGATTGAAGAAAGTTCAGGAAGTATGTACTTCCGTGTTTTGAAGACACGAAGCATAGATGTTAAGCTTGTGGCTCCCATAGGCTTGGAGACGTCATGGATTGATCCCATCAAGGCTCACATTCAGACCGGTTGGTTGCCAAGCGATGCAAACTGAGGCACGGAATTTAACTATTCGAGCACTAAGGTACTCCTTGATAGATGGAATTCTGTATAAGAGATCTTTCGTGGTTCCTTACTTGAGGTGTCTCAGGCCCGACGCGGCACGCTTGGCTCTTGAGGAAGTGCATGAAGGTATTTGTGGGCAACACCTTGGGGGGCAGGGCCCTTGGCTCATAAGATAACCCGTTTAGGGCTTCTATTGGCCAGAAATGATGGCTGATGCCAAAGAATATGTGAAAAAAGTGTGATCGCTGTCAGAAGCATGCACCAGTTGTTAGACAACCCCCGAGATGCGGACCTCTATCAACTCGCCTATTCCCTTTGCTATGTGGGGATGGATATTCTAGGACCTTTTCCTATGGCCACGGCACAAAGGAAGTTCTGATTGTAGCCATTGATTATTTCACCAAGTGGATCGAAGCCCAACCCTTGCCAAGATCACAACTAAGCAGGTTGCACAATTCCTGTGGAAAACTTATGTGCCGATATGGAATTCCCCGTATCCGCGTCACGGACAATGGAACACAATTCAACAATGAGGAATCAAGACAGTATTGTGAAGAAAAATGAAATTGAGCTACGATTCACCTCTGTGGCTCACCCGCAAGCCAATGGGCAAGCAGAGGTAGCAAATCGGATAATCCTGGATGGAACTAAAGAAGAGGATCGAGAAGTCAAGAAATAATGGGGTGGAGAAATACTTCCAATATTATGGGCCCTACAGGACTACTTGTAGAGTCATGACAGGAGCAAACTCCCTTCATGTTGGCATATGGGGCAGAAGCAGTAGTTCCAGTAAGATATCACATTCCTCTCCAAGGATTCAGGCTTTCAATGAGAAAATGAGGAAGGGCAGAGGTTAGCCCTGGATTTAATCGATGAAGTGCGAGATAAAGCACATGCAAAGATAGTAGAATATCAGAAAAAGGCTTCATTCTACTACAACCTAAGGGTTAAAGAGAGGTTTTTTAAACAAGGTGATCTAGTCTTGAGAAAAATAGAGGCTTCTGGTGTCGGACAGAAAGGAAAGCTTGCCCCGAATTGGGAAGGGCCGTACAGAGTCAAGAGCGTTCAGGGTAGAGGAACCTACAAGCTGGAAACTATGGATGGTTTTGAAGTCCCGAGGACCTGGCACGCACAAAACCTGAAGGTTTACTACGTGTAAGATAGGCGAAGTACGATTCTCACTTGTCATTGTGACAAGTAGGTTTAAAAGCACCTTGAAGCTTTGCTTGCGTAGGATTTTTATTCCAGTAGAATTTACATTGTCTAGTTATTGTTGATTAGGGTCGAACCCATGCTGTGTAAGGTTTTGGAAAACCAGACTTCATATTAAAGAGTTTGAAATTATTTCATCTAAGGATGTTTAAAGTTCAAATGGTAAAGTTAAAATAGAAAGAGGCAAGAAAAGCAACATATGAAATATAACCCCGAAGGGTAACAAGTTCTGATATGAATGAAGTTCAAAAAGAAGATATACAAAAAAAACTTAGGCCTTGGAAGGCTGAGATTCCTCGAACCACTATCCGAAGTCTCCTCGGATGTCTCAGTCGTTCCTTCGGACGTCTCGGTCTCCCCTCCGAAGTCCCTGTAGAGTTCCCTCTGCGGAGATGCTGGCTGTTGAGGCGCTGCTTTGAGGCTCTTCCACCCTGGCCTTCTTAGCGACAGGCTCAAGCTCCTCTTCGGAAGAATCTTCCTCCTCTCCATCCTTGATCATATCAGCAAGCTTCTCAGTAACACCTCCAAGCTCTGGAACCGCACAGGGCAAGGAAAGGAGGACTGCTCAGGACCTCTGGAAAATCATCCTGGATGGCCTCCACAGCAGCGTCCCAGCCCTCTTTAGCTAACTGGGTGAAGAAGGGCATCATGCTCCACCATCAAGTCTTTGAATTCTGGGTGTCCATCCAGCCATCAAAGCTTTGTCCTTCTGCGCCTTCAGAATGACATTTTCGGCCCGGGCCGTTCCAGGTCAGAAGTGGAAGAGGCCAGTTGAGCTTCAAGGGCCTCTATTTTTGGTTGGCCTCCTCCAACTTCTTGTTGGCATCTTCCAGGCCAACCTTCCAAGCCTTAGCTTGGTGAATTGCCCCTTGGAAATGGGCGTTAGCCTGCAAGAGAAAAGCAAAGTTTAGAAAAGAAACATGGAAAGATAAGTATGAAGGGCATAGTAAAGGACGTACCGTCGCCAGAGCCTGGGCTCCAAATAGCTCATTCCCCTCTAAGTCCTGTTGAAGGACAAAATCTTGATAGTCCACCGGGGAGATGGAATGCTTAGACCATTCCTTGGACAGCGCCGTGCTGCCCACGATTGAGTCCTTGCCCCGGATCCCCCAAGCAGGTTGAAAATAGGCCCCTGGCCTCTGCTTGGTGCGCAAAACTTGGCTGGGGCCTTCCTCGCTTGGCTCCATTGCCTGAAGGAGAACTCAGGGAAGCGATCACCAAGTCGAGGGTCTTTAAAGACCTTCCCGCCCTCTTCATCCTGGTTGTCTCCAGGTCCTTAGGCTTGGTAGCCTCCTCAATCTTCTCAGCCACTGCAACAAACGAAGTCAGTTGAAATCAATGAATAAAAAATGAGGAAATAAAGGAGGTAAGAAAGGGAACTTACTTTTCTTATGAACGGGCGAGAGGCCGCGTTCTACCAGGACGGTCTCCCGGATAAGGTCCCAAGAATGGGAAGTACCGTTGTCTTGTGTAAGGAGGTTGAAAGCTCTAGCCTCCTCCTCAGACAAAGTTATATCATTTGGGCTCCCGTCCACGGCCAGCCCAAAGGATGATCGAAACAGGGAGCCCCAATCTCCACCTTCCCAAACAATGAACAAAAATCTTTCTTCCACCCCAAGTTGTTGTCAGGGATGGACTTCCCATTCACGATATGGGGGATAGTGGGGCGCTGATTTATAGAAACCCAACCCGGACTTTTATCAGGGCTGTTCTTGAACTGAAAAATCTTTGAAGACAGCAACAGATGTGGGGACATTGTGCTTGGCGCATTGCGACAGATAGCACAGAATCAGCCTCCAGAATTAGGGGGAAGTTGGCAAGGGCTGATGCCCACATCAGCCAGTAGCAAAGGAATGAATGGATGAAAGGGAGTCTGATACCTGCCCTTAGAGTATCCCTATAGACGCATAGCGCGTCCTTCTTCCACTGACAGGCCCTGTCGGCCGGACCCAAGAACCAGCTTAAAAGGTCCTTGATTTTGAAGCAGCTGCTCAACTTTTCCAGCTCCTTGGGATCCGTAAGCACTGATATGATCGTGCGCGTCCAGATGCGCATCAGACGGGTACTCGTCCCCTCGAGTGTTGATCATGTCGATTAAGGAAGTATACCTCGATCGAATAGGAAATCGTTGGACTTTCTAGCCACGTTCATCTTGGCCAACGAGTCATTTTTTGTCAGCCATCTGAAAAAAAGGGGCACGTAAACAGGCTATCTTAAAATGGCACACAATGGAAAAATAGACACAAAAGCAAAGGGAGGAATTTACCTGAAGAAGCACTCCTGAAAAAGGCTTGAGCTCCGACTTGCTGTTATTGCTCTGAGAATCTTAGCAGGAGGAGAAAGAAGAAAACTTAGAAATGAGAAGGTAAAGTAGTAGCCTCTCCTCATTCTTTATATAAGAGGAAAAGGAAGTTGAAGGGACGAAAGCCCATTAAGAACAAAGGCCCATAGGAAAAAGCCCAGAAAAAGGAACATTCCAGAATATTCCAAGGATTCTAGAGGATTCTAAATAGATCAATATAAGCCCAATAAGGAGGCCCAGTAAGTTTTGGAGAAGCCCAATAAAGGAGGCCCAGTAAGTTTTGGAGAAGCCCAATAAAGGAGGCCCAGTAAGTTTTAAAGGAGGACAGTAAGTTTTGGAAAAGCCCAATAAAAGAGGCCCAGTAAGATTTGGAAAAACTCAATAAGGCCCAATAAAAAAGGCCAGGCCCAAATCCAATTAGGATTTGGAAAATACAATACCTTAAATTAAAGCCAAATAAAAAAGGCTAGTGGAAGACCAGGATTCAAGTCGAATTCCAGGTCGTGAATCCTGCTCGAAAACTTTCGAGCAGGCACCCGAAAATAACGGATAAAAAGACCAGGATTCAGGTCGAATTCCAGGTCGTGAATCCTGCCCGAAATTTGTCGACTAGATACACGAAAACAACGGAAAAAATAGGACTGAATTGAGGTCAAAACCTCGACCAGGAATGAGGTCGAATTAGCCAAGCATCTTTCAAGAATAAGGATTAAAAACCCAGGTCGAAGTTCGACTAGGATCTGGTCGAATTCCAGGTCGTGGATCCTAGTCGAAATCCTTCGACCAGGAAGCAAGAAAACCAAAGAATTTTCGAACAGGATTCAGGTCGAAATGTCGACTAGAATCCTAGTCGAAATCCTAGTCGATAGGCTCATGACCAGAAGCTAAAAAAAAGGTGGGGGAATTTTCGACCTAGATCCAGGTCGAAATTTTCGACTAGGATCCTGGTCGAATTCCAGGTCCTAGATCCAGGTCGAAATTCGACTAGGATCCTGGTCGAATTCCAGGTCATGGATCCTAGTCGAATTCCTTCGACCAGGATGGCAAGGCTGACCCCAATTTCGACTAGGATCCAGGTCGAAATTTCGACTAGGTACCTGGTCGAAAAAGGGCTGGAAATCTGAAAATTAAGGAAAAATCCCAGAAAATTAAGGGAAAAATCCAGAAATTAAGGAAAAATCCCAGAAAATTAGGGAAAATCCAGAAATTAAAGGAAAAATCCCAGAAAATTAGGGAAAAATCCAGAAATTAAGGAAAATTCCAGAAAATTAGGGAAAAATCCATAAATTAGGGAAAATCCAGAAATTAAGGGAAAAATCCAGAAATTAGGGAAAATCCCGGAAATTAGGGAAAAATCCCGGAAATAAGGGAAAAATTCCTGGAAATTAAGATATTCCTGAATAAAAGGAAAATTCATTGGAAATGTGTAGGTCGCTCCACACTTTACGCGAAAACGAAACCCTGTAATAACAGACTTAACTTCTGCGAAACCTAATCAATATTTCCCAAAAGTTGGCAGGCAAATGATAGGGATAAATAAATTATGATAGTATAATTAAATACTGCAAGGTGTGGGCTGTTAGGCCCAATAAAAATATATGATACTCATACCAGAAAGGTTAAGCCTGATGGACCAGATCAGGCCTGATGGAATAAAGAAGGCCCAAAAGCCCTGATTATTAATTAATTTCATAATTAATTAATAAGGGAAAAATCACTATTGAGAAGAGTCCCGATAAGGATATAAATCCTTATAGATTAGCCTCAAGGGGACCTAAAGGATAAGGAATCAGTTTCCTACCATCTAGGACTCCAAAGTCCATTCTAATTATGAGACTTGCCCACCAAGTCTCCTATACCAAGTCCAATTCAAGGACTCCCAACATCTATATAAGGGGCCTCACCCCACAAATCAGAACTACATTTTTTTGGCTTGATTCTCTAATTCACAGAGATACGTAGGCATCTCGTAAAGGCAGAATTAAGCTACGATACACGAGAGCAGCCATTAAAGGCCTTGAGCTCCCGAATCTTAGTAATAAATACAGCAAATAATAACCTTAGTTTTTTATCCATAACAAAAACAACTTTCATTAATATATCAAGACAATACATTCATGAAATGGAAATTACATCTACTTATACAAGATTTTCCCTAAGCTTCTAAACCTAACATCAACAGCCTTAGTCCTAGCTAAGAAGCCTGACAAAGCTGATGATGAAGAAAAACAGGAAGAAGACATTAAGTCATCTTCTTCTTCCTACTCTCGACAAACAGAATGGCGAGTCGGATGATTCGCTCTTGCTGGCGAAGACGATGAAGATGAAGTTCTCTTCGAACGGCCACCAGATCACGTTTGATAACCTCTGGAAATTGAATCCAGAGATTGTGAGGAATGTTGGTGATAGGGTATGGAGTTGGAATTCCATTCAAAAAGACATGCACAGTCTCATCACCATAATTGTAGAACCAGCCAAATGCAGCCATTTGTGATGATAAATGAAAAACGAGAGTGAGTTTTGATAAAAGTGTGATGGGAAGGCTGATGTGAAGTGGTTGCTTATATAGGCAAGAGAATGCCAGACGCAAAGAAATTGAATGCTGACAGGTAGAATTAATTCTACCTCGTCTCCCTAGACTTTGAAAAAGAATAACATTCATTGGAAAGAACATGGTTTAAAACGCACAAGAAACAAGTAACAGTGGACTGTTCAAGTACGAATACCATTAATCCTAATCATAGTGACTATTAATCTTCCACTTCAACATATTCTAGTTCGAACTGAGACTGTTACCAAATTTTATTCACAGATAAGCCAAGTAAAGGATTAGACTGAGAAATCAGAACTTAGACCTATACCAGAACTTAACAGTCATCAGAACATAATTTCTTAACTCGAAAAAGGAATGCCCATCTTAGTAAATCCTCATACAAGTTCTGAGTTATAGACTTCAGAACTTAATCATCAGAACGTGTAACTAGAACTTGTCCTCAGAATTTGTGCAAAGTGACACATGACTGTTTATCTAAAATAACATAGACCACCACAGTAATTTTCATCATTCATGGAGTGATTAGTGTGTGCATTAAGCTAAATAACAGACAAAGAGTAAAGTCTGATTCACTTCAGTACATCTTAGAAATAAGGCATAACTAAAATTTTGCTAAAGAGCTGTCATTATCCTGAAACCTACTGATGAATGAGTCATGCTGAGTCCACCTCAACTGTTTTGTGCTAATTTTATGCATCTTTTGAAATTCTATTTTACAGTGGCTTCTCAGTGTAAGTGAGTCACGACTGCATCAGAATTTATGCTATTATCAGTATTTCTCCAGTAATCATAGAGTGTGAAAAGTCACCAAGAAAATATTTTGCTTTTCTAATGCATATTTACTTAATACCAGCAATGCACTTGGGTCGTCCCTTCCACATTTTTACTCTAGATCTCAAAGGAGTACCTGATTTATTCTTTGATCTTTTTGCTTTTTCTTTTGATAAGTGAGGTTTATCAGCACTTAGTACATTCAGCAGTTTTACTAGTATCAGAACTTAACAGATGAGTAGCATTATTCTAATTTGTGACTTAGTAATAAGATATACAAAAAACTTAACTAAGCTCAATTATCAGAATTTGCTAGTGTCATAAGATTTCCACTGAAATAATTACTTCTTACATGGAATCATTTGTTTATTGAAGACTACTAGGTCAGTATCTAGCACAGTTATCCTCATAGGATTGAATAATACTTAAACAGACATATCACTTATCAGAGTTTAGAAATATATATCAGACAACAGTCAGTACTTAAAACATTTATCAATTAAGCACAGAATACACAATGAGATTAATTCTGTAAATACTGAGCATAAAGTCTGATAACACAGAACAAGACTAAGCAGATTTAGAGAAAGAACCTGAAACCATTCCAAGTTCATTTACCAATCTTGTAAAAGTAGCTTCACACAGTGGTTTTGTGAAGATATCTGCTAGTTGTTGATCTGTGGGAACAAAATGCAATTCCACTGTACCTTCATCCACATGTTCCCTGATGAAGTGGTACCTGATGCTGATGTGCTTTGTCATAGAGTGTTGAACTGGATTACCTGTCATAGCAATAGCACTTTGATTATCACAGTAAATAGGGATTTTGAAATATGTTAACCCATAATCCAGTAACTGATTCTTCATCCAAAGAATCTGTGCACAACAGCTTCCTGCAGCAATATACTCTGCTTCTGCAGTTGATGTGGAAATTGACTTTTGTTTCTTGCTGACCAAGAAACCAATCTGCCTCCAAGAAATTGGCAGCTTCCACTTGTGCTTTTCCTGTCAATTTTGCAGCCTGCAAAATCTGCATCTGAGTAACCTATTAGTTTAAAGTCTGATTCTCTAGGATACCACAATCCCAGATCAGCTGTTCCTTTAAGATACTTAAAGATTCTTTTCACAGCTGTTAAGTGAGGTTCTCTTGGATCTGCTTGAAATCTTGCACAAAGACAGGTAGCATACATGATATCAGGTCTACTAGCAGTTAGATAGAGTAGAGAGCCAATCATACCTCTGTAGTCAGTAATATCTACTGATTTACCAGTATCCTTATCCAGTTTTGTTGCAGTGGCCATGGAGTGGATGCACTTGAACAATCTTGCATTCCAAATTTCTTCAGCAAGTTTCTGGTGTACTTGGTTGACAAATAAAGTGCCTTCTTCATTCTGCTTGACTTGAAGGCCCAGAAAATAGCTAAGTTCCCCCATCATACTCATCTGATATCTTGACTGCATCAGTTTGGCAAACTTCTTGCAAAGTTTCATTTAGATCCAAATGATATCATCAACATAAATCTGGACCAGAAGTAAGTCCTTTCCATGGTTGAGGTAGAAAGTGTTTTGTCTATTGTCCTCTGTTGAATCCACTTTCCAGAAGAAACTGAGCTAAAGTCTCATACCATGCTCTAGGAGCTTGCTTAAGTCCATAAAGTGCTTTATCAAGCCTGTAGACATAATCTGGATGTTTGGTATCTACAAAGCCTGGAGGTTGTTCAACATATACCTCCTCCTCCAATTCTCCATTGAGAAAAGCACTTTTCACATCCATTTGAAAGACAGTAAACTTTTTGTGAGCAGCATAAGCCAAAAATATCCTTATGGCTTCTAACCTAGCAACTGGTGCAAATGTTTCATCATAATCAATTCCTCCTGTTGAGAATATCCTTTTGCAACCAGCCTTGCCTTATTCCTTGTAATTATGCCATCACTGTCAGTTTTGTTTCTGAATACCCATTTGTACCAACAACAGATCTATTCTTTGGTCTTGGCACTAGGGTCCAGACTTTGTTTCTTTCAAATTCATTTAACTCTTCCTGCATTGCTTGCACCCAATCAGCATCTTGAAGAGCTTCTTCACTTTCTTTGGCTCAGTCTGAGAGAGAAAAGAATTGTAAGACATTCATTTGAAGTACCTGTTCTAGTTCTGACACCTGCATCAGGATTTCCAATTATCAAATCAGGTGTATGTGATTTTGTCCACTTCCTTGCAGATGGAAGGTTCTCTAGAACTGGATGCTCCCCCATGATCCATGCTATCTTCATTTTCATTTTCTGATGCTCCCCCTGAAACTATGCTCTCTGAGTTGGATTCTTCAGTATTTAGATTTTCAGCACTATCAGAACTTGGCTTATCAGAACTTGACGAATCAGAACTTGAAGAGCCAGATGCATGTTCTGATGTTTCTTGAGATGTGGTAGGATCTTGAGTATGCTCCCCCTGCATAGGTGCATCTTCCTTTGACGTAGTTACCACAGTTTCAATAACATCAGAGTTTAATCCATCAGAGTTTACAGTATCAGGACTTAGACTGTCAGGATTTTCAGTATCAGAATTTGAGTCTTCATTTTCAAATCTCAGCTGATCATGGTCAATGAAATCTTCAAGACCAGTAATCTTCTTGTCATCAAAAGAGACATTGATAGATTCCATGACCACTTTTGTTCTCAAATTATAGACTCTGAAGGCTTTTGTGGAAAGTGGATATCCAACAAAGATTCCTTCATCAGCTTTTAGATCAAACTTTGATAGCTGTTCAGGATGAGTCTTGAGAACAAAACACTTGCATCCAAATACATGAAAATATTTCAGATTTGGCTTCTTTTTCTTCACCATCTCATATGGTGTTTTTCCATGCTTGTTAATGAGTGTTGCATTTTGAGTAAAACAAGCAGTCTGCACAGCTTCAGCCCAGAAATAGGTTGGAAGCTTTGCTTCTTCAAGCATTGTACGTGCAGCTTCAATGAGAGTTCTATTCTTCTTTCAACAACTCCATTTGCTGTGGAGTTCCAGGAGCAGAAAATTCCTGCTTTATTCCATGGTTTTTGCAGAACTCTTCCATTATCAAATTCTTGAACTCAGTGCCATTATCACTCCTTAAAATTTTCACAGAATCTTTGACCATTTTATCCAGCTGTTTGACATGATCAATCAAGATAGATGCAGTTTCACTTTTTGTGTGCAAGAAATACACCCATGTGTATCTGGTGAACTCATCCACTATGACCAACGCATACTTCTTCTTTGCAATAGACATGACATTTACTGGACCAAATAGATCAACATGTAGTAGATGATAAGGCTCAAGAATTGATGATTCAGTCTTGCTCTTGAATGAAGATTTTCTTTGTTTGGCTTTCTGACAGAATCACAAAGACCATCAGGAGCAAATACTGTTTTGGCAATCCTCTCACAAGATCTTTCTTGACCAGTTCATTTATATTGTTGAAATTTAAATGAGAGAGTTTCTTATGCCAATTCCAGCTTTCTTCAATTGATGCTCTACTCATCAGACAGATTGCAGAACCATCAGTACTTGTTGAAAGCTTAGCTTCATAAATGTTACCACGCCTGTATCCTTTCAGAACAACTTTGCCTTTAGATTTACTCACAATTTCACAGTGTTCTTCAAAGAAATCAACATGATAACCTCTGTCACAGATTTGACTTATACTCAGTAGGTTGTGTTTAAGTCCTGAGACCAGAGCTACTTCTTTAATTATGACATTTCCAAGATTGATATTGCCATATCCCAATGTTTTTCCAATGTTGCCATCTCCATAAGAAACACTTGGGCCAGCTTTCTCCACAAAGTCTGATAGCAGGGCCTTATTTCCAGTCATATGTCCTGAACATCCACTGTCCAGAACTAGAATATTTTTCCTGTTGCCCTGCAATCACAAAGACCACTAATTATTAGTTTTAAGGACCCAGACTTGCTTGGATCCTTTGGCCTTTTAAGTTTGTTAACATTTGCAGCGGATTTAGCATCAGAGTTTATGTTAACATTTTTCTTATCAGAACTTACACTATCAGACTTTGAATCAGAATTTACACTAGAAGGAACAATGGAAACTTTCTTCAAAGAAGGTTTTATTTGATAATAATCATAGTACAAGCTATGATATTCCTTACAAGTATAAATGGAATGCCATAAACTACCACAATGAAAACAAGGATTTTGTGGTTTGTATCTAACAGACTGACTCTTAACTCCTGATTTTGAAGGTAAGGAGTTAATATTCTTATTCTTCCTGCAAAAAGAAGCCAGATGGTTAGAACTTCCACAGTTATGACATGTTTTCCTAGAAGCATCAGGAACAGGTTTATAATTATTGCTTTTATTCACACCTTCCTTTCCATTCCTATTTTTCCTAGGTGATTTTACCTTGTTTGCATTCTTAACATCTTTCAGCTTATGCTTAAGCTGCTTCTTTGTCATTAAGCCTATGTTCACTTCAGCTGTCTTTTCCTGTTTTAGTTTGTCAGAAGTTAATTCCTTTGTAACTTCTGATTTCTCATTTTCAGACTTTACAGTTACAAACTTAACAGGTTTTAACTTTGGCTTTTGCTTATCAACAGGCTTAATTTCTTCAGTTCCTTTATCATTCTTATCTTCTCCATAACCTAAGCCCTCTTTCCAGTTTCCACTACTTAGCAAATTTTGAGTTGTTTTGCCAGAGTTAGTCCAAGTCCTGATAATCTCTCTTTCCTTTTCTAACTCAGTTTTTAGAGATTCATTCATTTTTAGCACTTCATCCCTAACATAAAAAGCATCATCTCTATCCTTCTGAGTTTGATGGAACATGACTAACTCTTTTTCTAAGAAATCATTTCTTTTCTTAAATGCAAGATTTTCAGAAGTTAATCTTCACATGTTAAAGTTTGATCTCTATAACTAACAAACATGGTTTTAAGATATCTTCTCAACTCATTAATATCATCAGTATGAAAAGCATAAGTAGTCTGAGGTACCTTTGTTTCAGCAGCTTCAGAACTGCTCTCAGCACTTTTTATCAGCATTTGCCATCAATGCATAGTTCTCCTCACTTTCAGAGTCTGAGGTGTCTGTCCAGCTTTTCTGCTTTGTGACAAGAGCCTTGCCTTTGTCACCCTTTACCTTCTTGCAATCAGGAGATATGTGGCCTTTCTCACCACAGTTATAGCATTTAACATTGGTGTAATCTCCTCTGTCAGACTTTCCTCCTCTGCCTTCAGATCTTCTGAAATTCTTCTTATCAGAACTTATGCCTTTCCTGGAAAACTTCTTTCCCTTCCTGAACTTCCTGTATGCAATCTTTGTGATTCCTTTCACCATAAGAGCACACAGCTTCATCATCTCCTCATCAGCATCAGTCTCAGGCAAGCTTTCAGAATCTGAGTCATCATCACTCTCAGAACTTGATGACTCAGTATCAGACTTTATGAAAAGAGCTTTACCCTTGTCTTTCTTTGAGGAAGCTGCTTTGGGGATTCTTCTTCAGCCTTAAGAGCAACTGTCCTTGACTTTCCTCCTTTCCTCTTGCTTCTTTGTTCCATCTCAGCTCATGAGTCTTGAGCATTCCATAGATTTCGTCAAGAGTTGTTTCATCAAGATTGTAGTTGTCTCTTATTGTCGTTGCCTTCAAATCCCAGCATTCAGGAAGAGCTAACAGGAACTTAAGGTTTGAATCTTCAAGATCATACTCTTTATCAACCAATGACAAATCATTCAAAAGTTTGACAAATCTATCATATAAATCATTCAATGACTCATTAGTCTTTGAGTCAAAGTGTTCATACTCTTGAGTGAGTATTGTCTTCCTGTTCTTCTTAATTGTCTCCGTTCCCTGACACCTTGTTTCCAGAGCATCCCATATCTCCTTAGCAGTCTTGCAGTTGATTACCCTGTTTGACATTACATTATCAATGGCACTATGCAGTAAGTGTCGTACCTTGCATCCTTAGCAATTGATGCTATATCTTCAGCAGTATAATCACTCTTCTCCTTTGGTACGGTCTTTGCTGCTTCACCTGCAACTGCAACAGCGAGCTTGGTTGGTTTGTGAGGGCCTTCCTTGATTCTATCAAGGTATTCTGGATCTGTTGCTTCCAGGAACATGGTCATCCTTACCTTCCATATGGGATATTCAGATGGTCTCAGTATGGGAACTCTGATGGTCTCATACCGACTCTGAATTTGTGTCTTTGGTGGTTCCTCAGTTTTGGTAGGCTTAGTTGGAGTTTCTGTGTCCGACATGATTGTGTTTGGATCTTTAACTGTATGTGTTAACAGATAGGCTCTGATACCACTTGTTAGGTCACACACACACTGTAGAGGGGGTGAATACAGTGTATAGTACACTCAAATCGAACTTTAAGAACTTAAGTAACAGAAAACAAACTTTATTGAAACAATAAACTCTGTTACAGTATGGAACTGTTACCTCTCAGTGATGAACAATATCACAGAGCTGCTAGGGTTACAATGAATAATCTTCTCGAATAATGATAACACTTATAGTGTAAACCCTATGTCTGT